>NW_027202707.1:0-171426 GCF_024711535.1 Dipodomys merriami
CTTTCCAAAGTGGCTGAAGAAGTTTACACTTCCACCAACAATGCATCCCCTCCAACATCTGTTGTTATTAGATTTCTTTAATTAAGAAAATTTCACCCTGTGCCAAGGAGCCCTAGAGTTCCTCCTATTGCTTCCTGTAATATTTTCAGGTGTCTACTTTGACATCG
The DNA here is from genome assembly GCF_024711535.1 of Dipodomys merriami. Lineage (NCBI taxonomy): Eukaryota > Metazoa > Chordata > Mammalia > Rodentia > Heteromyidae > Dipodomys > Dipodomys merriami. The sequence goes on from NW_027202707.1 coordinate 168, forward strand.
AGGTCTTTGATCCATTTGAAGTTGATTATGGTGCAGGGTGATACATATAGATCTAGATTTAGTTTTCTGCAGGTGTTTAACGAATTTTGCCTGCACCATTCACTAAACTGGCTTTCTTTCTTCCATTTATTTTTTTAGCTCTTTTATCGAAGATTAGGTGGCTATATGTCTGTGGTTTCACTGCTGTTTCTTCAATTCTATTCCATTGGTCCTCAGGTCTGTTCTTGTGCCAGTACCAAGCTGTTTTGATTGCTATGTCTTTTTCGTAGACTGAAAATTTGGTATTGATATTCTTCCAGCACTATTCTTTCTGTTAAGGATTGTTTTTTTCCTATTCCGGGTCTTTTATTGTTCCATATGAATTTTTGGGTTGCTTCTTCTATTTCATTTTTTGAGTTCTAAGTATGTTTTACATATGAGGCCCTTGTCTGATGTGTGGCTAGTAAAGATTTTCTCTCAATCTGTGGGCTTTCTACTGATCTTGCTAGCTATGTCCTTTGCCACGCAGAAGCTCTGCAGTTTTATGCAATCACATTTGTCCACCCTTTCTTTGATTTGTTCTGTGTCTGAGTCTTTATAAAGAAAATGTTTGCCTATGCCAAGGAGCCCTAAAGTTTCTCCTCTTCCATCCTGTAATGTTTTCAAGGTGTGGTAGAAATGTTTTATAATTATATTCCCCCATAATAGAGAAAGAATAGGCATATTTGCCTTTAAAAGACAAAGGGCAACAATGGAAGGGGAAAAAGTAAATGTGGATTAAAGAATACTAAAATCAGACAAAGTCATTATCCTAAACTTCGTATGTTGGGTTGACTGGCAATTGTCATTTTTGAATGAATTGTTTTAGGTAATGATAAACAAATGCAACTACTGAACCTGTATGATTTCTTACCTTTTGTCAAAGTTATATAAAGATCACCTCCTATAGTTCCTTCATATTGCTTGCACAGAAATCGTCTAACATCCCTAGTGTGTCAACAACACTCTACCACTATAGATTAGATTTTACTCTTGTACTTCACATAAATGGAATCATAGTGATTTACTCTTATAAATCATTCTTCTTTCATGAACAGTAATGTTTCGGGTTTCTAAATGTATTTTTTCATTTCTTTCATTAAGAATTATTAGGTTTTCTCAATTTTACATTGTTTACCAATTTTGGGTGCAATTTTCATTTTTATTTATTATTCTTAATTTCAATATGGTGTGCTGGGTGGGGACGAGGTCACAATTTAACATGTTCATCTGTGTTCAATGTTTCTTTAACCAGAGTCACCCTTTCCACCATTCTTCCCCAACACATCTGGCCCCTTTTCCAGGCTCACTTCCCATTTCCAACTTATTTTTTAAATCACAGTATGTGCATTGAGCACACTGTATGTGTTCATTCTCTATTCATTTTATTCATTCATCCAACCCCTCTTACCAGTCACCCAGCTCACACAGAACATCCCATTCCATCTTTTGTTTCACATTCCTGATAGTCATTTTGTTCAATTCTATATTGCTAAATTTTCTATTATTTTTAGAAGATTACCTCCATTCACTTTCACGTCTGCGCATACTATACACTAGTCAACTAAATTGTGTGCATATATCTATGCCTCTGAAGAAAATTAGTTTTCCCTCATTATTATAAGTAATCTTTTTTACAGTTTTCTTTCAATAATTTTCACGGAGATATGTTTATGTTTCTCTTCACTCATAACTTAAGGAATTAATAGCAGAATCATATGATGAGCATAAGTTCAATTTGTGAGAAATTGTCAAATGTTTTTCCAGAGGGTAATAAAATTCTATCCTCTCATTAATAAATTATCATAGATTCTTTTGCTATCTTTCTTAAAGCTTGGTATGAAACTTTTTAGTTTTAGTCATTCTCTAGAGTATGTTTAAATTTAGATTGAGTTTTTCTGACCAAGACATTGAGCCTCTATTTTTATATTATGTTTTTTATCATGAATATGCTGATTTTTGGAGGGATGTCTATGTTATTTTATTAGTACTTTGTTACACTAGGGTTATATTCTGCTTTCCCACTGATATATGAAACATTTTTCAGAAAGAGTCTCTGTAAACAAAGCTTAAGAAATTTTTGACAGTAAATCTTAGTGTAAAGGAGCTATTCTGTGGAAACAAATGGAGCTTCAAAACAATGTTTGCACCGGGCGCCAGTGGCTCACGCCTATAACCCTAGCTACTCAGGAAGCTGAGATCTGAGGATCACGGTTCAAAGCCAGCCCACGGAGGAAAGTCTGTGAGACTCTTATCTCCAATAAACCACTAGAAAACTGGAACGGGCACTGTGGCTCAAGTGGTAAAGTGCACACCCTGAGCTGAAGAGCGCAGGGACAGCGCCCAAGCCCAGAGTTCAAGTCTCATGACCACCACCAACAACAACAAAAATCTTAGCTGCTCACAAGACTGAGATCTGAGGATAGTAGTTCGAAGCCACCTGAACAGGAAAGTCAGTTAAAGTCTTGACTCTAAATAACCACCAAAAGTGGAGCCAGGGTCTGGAGTCAAGCTCTAGCATTGCAAAAAAGAAAAACAACAACAAAAATAAAACAAAGAAAAACTGAATATTTTGAGTGAAACTATAATGATTTCAGTTGACCTATAACTCCACTCTCAGCTTCATATTTAATTACTTCCTCCTTATTAATATTCCCACATCCAACAGCACAAAGTTGCATTGATTTGAACTCCTAAATAAAAGGAAGCTAATTTTTAAGTGTTTAAATGTTCACATTTAGAATAATTTGTAAAACTTTTGAACTCCTTAAATCTTAAGAGAAAGTAACTACCTTAGCCAGCATTAAACTTTCAAAATATTGACTTTGCTACCTGTGGCCACTTTGTTGAGTTATAATGTTTTCCTTTCTATTCATTTTTTTCTTTTTGTTCAGATGAATGAATGAACACAAGTGTGTCTTCATTTAAAACTCTTACTTTGGGCCACTATAATCAGTTCACTGACATGCACAGTTCTCCACATGGTTCTTTATTTACTCTATAGGTGCTTAATTTTTATTAGAAATCACTGAAGTAAAAAAAAAAATCTAGCAAGTGTCCTAGAAATTTTAGAAGGTTACATGAGTAACATTTTAATATTTTTAAAATATACAATAAAAATGTGATAGTTAACCAAAAAACTACTTTTTTTTAGTTGTGTAAAAGTGAGGGCTTTGAAGTTGAAGGTGGAAAATAGCTTTAAAGCTAGAACTGGTAGTTTTTCTTGTCCCTCAGGGGATAAAGGAGCTTAGTTGAGCTCAATCCCCATTAAAAATAATACTGTGATACAATTTCTCATTAGTAATATTTAGTTTGACTTCTTTTAAGATTTCCTCTATCTCTGGTGGTTGGTTATATGTCCTAACCATGAAGCAAAATAAAAATATATTTCCACGAGTTGCTTTAATGAACTACCTTTGGTGTTTTTTCACAGTAAATAACAATACATTTTCTGGTTACCAGGTGATAGAAAGATAACAAAGTTTCTTATGATAATTACTTCTAATTAAAACAACTGCTAAATATACATTTACCTGTATATTTCAGGTAAATTGGAAAGTGGTAATTGTTCATGTATATGTTTTTAATCTCTAGATAGGTAATCATGTATGCTCTGATTTTAAATTTAGATAGTAGTAGTTATCAGAATAAATAACACATGTGAGTGCTTAGCGCATGCAAAAATAATAAATGCATGTGAAAGCTGAATTACATGACAGAATTAGTTATTCCTTTTCTCTGGAAAGAAGTCATGAAATTTCTTCCTAGCCCAATGCACATTTATGTCTTCATTCACCTTTTTGTTAATCACTATAAAAATATTATTTCAGGTCATAAGATATATACAATTTTGTTGCATGAATAAAGTTAATTACAAATAATATCACCACAGGTGAAGATAATTAACTTCTTGATGTAATTTATGCTTTTCTTTTTCTGTGTCTAAGTCAGAAATTTTCAGTCCCTGAGCATTTATTCTCATGTACATATGCATACATATTCATACACACATATGTACGTATATACAGATATGCACATATACATGTGTTTATGTGTTATACACAGCTGCACATGCTTGTATATGTGTATTTATGTATATATGTGAACATACATCTTTCTTCTCTACAGTGCTCAGAAAACTTCACCCAAACTTTTAATGAGTAAAATAAGCTTTACTTATTGTCAAATGAGAGACATAATAAGAATTTTTAATAAGTCATTTGTGTCATCCAACCATATACTTTAGCATCCCTTTTTCTCTAAATATTTCTAGAAGATTAAACAGATTATTTCAAGGATTTCAGAGCTTTGAAAGCATACACAATGGAATTCTATGCCTCCATCAGAAAGAAGGACATTGCCCCATTTGTTAGGAAATGGAAAGACTTGGAAAAAATTATAATAAGTGAAGTAAGCAGACCCAAAGAAACATAGGTCCCATGGTTTCCCTCATTTGCACTAACTAGTATATGTCTAAGTCAAGTAGAAAAGATCAGATAAGTTGATGTTAGGGGAATGAAACCCAAGATAAGTATTCAAATTTTTTTTTGTTTTGTTTTTCCTTTCATGTAATTGTTTCTACCATATTTGTAAGATGATTTCCATGTTTCTTTGTATGTCCCTCCCCTACAGTATAACCCATACTTTCAGCGTTTTTGATGTTGGTTTTATTTGTGGAGGGGAAGGGAAAAAAACAAATCGTTTAACTAGGGATACATGTGGACCCATTTCAACAATGAGAAGTACAAGTTATTATGTCAAAAAACGAACTTAACAACCTTGGGGGGCGTGGGGGGACGATATGGTGGGAAGAGTGGGCAGGATAGGAAGGGATAGGAAGGGGAAACAACAAGGAGGCAACAATGCTTCATAGCAAATGTACTCGTTATCTTGCCCAGGTAATTGTAACTCTGCTGTACTGTATTCTCACACACACACAAAATAAGCCTGAAAACAATAAGGAACTCTTCTTCTACCTGACAGTTATCTCCCTCTTAGCTTGTCCTGACAACTGAGGGTGAGAGGGGATTTAGGCTTTCATTTCATTGATAGGATCCGTACCATCAGGCTTATAAGAAGTGTGAGAATTAAACGTTAAAGGATGAAAATTAAACGTTTCCACTTAGTTATCACTCCACCAAAAGTAACTTTGTAAAGCACTGCTACTTAATGTGCTGTAGGGTTAAAATTAACTCTAACTAAAAGAAAATTCCTTAACAAATGGTTCTCAAATACAATTTTTAAATGGTAAAGTAAGGCCACCTGGAAATCCATTACTGAATAAAAGAGGAAAAGAAAAGAAAAAAAAACTGGAGGAAAAAGTGTCAGAAACAATGTTTTTTGAATTATAAAACTTGAATTAAATGTATGCAACAGCCTAGAGTGTATTCATTTTTTATTCACCAAAAAGACTGAATTTAAGTAAGAGCAACAAACTTTTTGGCCCTTGAACTTGTCCTGATTCCATCCTGTGATGTCCAAATTCAAGTTAGTCTTGGAAACCAACAGCTCTTGCACTGCAATAGCTGTGAGAACCAGCAAATGAGAGCCACAGGAAAGCATAGCCACCGTGGGTGGCAAAGAAAGAGTTCTAGCAAGTTGTCATTATCTGGTCTGTCTGGAAACTCCATGTCAGTTGTTATTATTTGGCTTGTCTGATATTCCTGTGAAATCCTTTCTTTTCAAGAGGATTTTTTTACTTGATGTCACACAGATATTGCTTTGGGCCAAGAGTCCTTCACCTTTGAGCATTCTTTAGTCAAGCAATGACAATTGCATATATATCTGAGACAAGCAGAAAAGATCAAATAACATTATGTTAAGTGAAATGAACCCCAAGATAAGGACACAAGTTTTTTTTCTGTCTTGCTATTGTTTCTAACGTATGTATAAGGTACCACGTGTTTTTTTGTTGCTTTGTATGTCCCTCCCCCATGGTATAACCCTAGTTTCACTGTATTGGATGCTGGTATAATTTGGGGAGGGGAAGGGAAAAAATGTTTAAATAGGGATACAGGTGGATCCATTGCAACAATGAGATGTACAAGACGCAATGGTGAAAAAAGAACTTTACAACTTTGGGGGGAACAAGGAGGAGAGGACTCTAGGTGTGGAGGTGGGAGGGAGGGATAGTAGGGGAAAACAAAGGAGGAGGCAACAATGCTTGATAAGAAATGTACTCATTACCTTGCTCATGTAATTGTAACCCCTCTGTACAGTATTTTCACAATAAAAACATATTTAAGAAAATTTGCACAACTTTAGTAACTGATTAGTTAAATGAACAAAACCCCCCGCTAATTTGCCTAAAAATATATGGCAGAATCAAGGCAATTTATTCATATTGAATAAAAAGAAGGAAAAGAAGATAGAACATAAGCTGATAGAACATTTGAAAAAATAATGACTGAAACTGCCAAATTATTGAAAATTTCTGAGGATAGGATAAATTCAAGGAAAGCCACAATATAGAAATAATGTGTTAATTTCCAAAGGCAAACAGAAAACTTTGAAAATCCACAAGAACAAACACATTTTCCTGTCACGATATGAAGATCTTAATAAGATCTGCAAATGAGTCTCATCATGAACAATGCAGAGCAGAAGGTAAGCAATCTCATTCTTACGGGTTCACAGAAAAGCAAAAACACAGACTGAAAATGTGCGGGCTTCTTCCTTGGGTTCATTATGTTTGGCTGTATGTAAGCTCTTTCCCTTAAAATGATCTCTTTGCGTTTTTATTCCAGTGCTTTTGGGGTATTAGAAAAGAAAACAACAACATGGAGCCACACATGAAAATTTTGATCATCAGAAACATGTCCCATTTATTTATTTATTTATTTTAATTTTTTGGTCAATAGTGGGGCTTGAACTCTGGGGCTGCACCCTGTCCCTCAGTTCAAGGAGAGCACTCTACCACATGAGCCACAGCACCACTTCCCTGTTTCTGATGGTTAACTGGAACTAAGAAACTCAAAGACTTTCCTGCCTGGGCTGGCTTTTGAACCCTGATCCTCAGATCTCAGCCTCCTGAGTAGCTAGGATTACAAACATGAGTCACTAGCACCCAGCTTTCTATTTTATTTTTGACTATTAGTTTAACAGTTTAATATCTTACATTGAATTATTGAGTGGCATAATAGTCTAGTTCATCTTCCACATGTAGGTATTTTTCTTTCCAGCACTATTTTTTAAAAAGAGAAAGGTTCATTGTTCTTAAAGCCTTTGTTAATAGTAAGTTGCCTATTTATACAACTTGAGCAAGTGGTCAAAGGAGACAGAGGGAGATAGAACGAGAGGGAAAAGAAAGAAGAGAATATTACTAAAATCGTAAATGAATCTAAGAAAGCATGTTACCAAAATATACATCTGACAAAAGTATATTTGGATGTATATTTGTGTGTGTGTGTCTGTGTTTGTACTTAGTCTTGCATTCAGTTTTTCTCATTCTGGGAAATTATGGGCCATAATTTCACAGTATGACACGTAGTAATGTTCACATCTTATTCATACTTTTTAAATAAATAGCAAAGTCGCTCATGATAGCAGGACAAATACTACTTATTTGTTGAATATAAACAATGTGTATAGGGGCATAAATTTTTATATCACAGAAGTGGTAAAAACAGCAAGATTTAGAGGTTCAGGTACAAGAGAGTACAAAACACAATAATCTAAAAAATATATATCTCAAAATGTGCCGACGTGATCCTATTTCCAGTCAGCTTGCTCTGCGAGGAAGATGAACACACCGGCATCCTGAACAGAGGAATGTGAAATGTGATTACAGACTGTACGGCTTTGCAAAATTCCCAGCAGAATTTAATCAATCACTTTGAAACCTAGATGTGGTTTTGCAAAAGAGATACCACTTTTAAATTATCTGTAGCTTGTAAATGCACACAATTAATAATGTCTTTTGTGTACATGTATTATTTTGAAAAAAAGAAGCTACTAGAAACTGTATTATCTAGCCAAAAACTTTGAAAATTTGTGTGCCACAGGGCAATTTCTCACTTCTTTGAAAGGAATGTTCCATACCGAAAATGTCGAATGCCTCAGAGGAGGAAAAGTAGTATCAATTTATTATCTGAGAAAGGAAAAATTAATTGACATGGGACAATATATAACAGAATTACACTCATGTCAGTTGAAGTAAAAAAAATCGCATTCTGTTACTTGGTTGGGTTTGTTATACTTGTTTTCTAAAACAGAAAGAATTTCAAGACAAATAATTGACTACAATCTATCTGAATTAACAAAGGTAGTTTTGTTCACATTTAGAGATATTTGTCAAAATCCCTATCCATAAGAAACTGCCATAATAGCTGTTCTGGTTTTTCATAGTTGTAATTAGAAATACTGAGAAATTTCCCTAAATATTAAGATTTACATACCTTTTTTTTGGGGGGGGGGTCCGGTCGTGGGGCCTGAACTCTGGGCTTGGGCGCTGTCCCTCAGCTCTTAAGCTCAAGGCTAGCACTCTACCACTTGAGCCACAGCTTCACTTCTGGCTTTTTTATTTTTTCTGCTTATGTGGTGCTGAGGAATCGCACCCAGGGCTTCATGCATGCAAGGCAAGCGCTCTACCACTGAGCCACCTTCCCAGCCCATACTTTTTTATTTTTCTGTAATTATCAGTCTTAAGTAAAATTGCTTAACATTTCAATATATTATTTTATATTTCCATGTATCAAATGTCTCAAGTTGAATCTTGGGGTTCTGTAGAGAATCCTCTTCATTTTATAAAATACTATACTGAATTAATTACTTAAACCCTATATATTGTGACATTACTCTTGATACCCCTCTGAGTTTGCATTAGAATTACATTTAAAAAATACAATATTATGTGATCTTAACTATTCAGGAGGCTGAGATTTGCGGAATGTGTCTTAGGCATGTTTCTGATAATAAAACTAGTAAGTTCAGTCAAATTGGACTTTACTTATAGAATCCATTAGCTTGGCTTCTTCCAGCATTCATAGTTTGACACTGATAAGTCCTAGAAAGCATACTTCAACCACTGATATTTGTTTAAAATATTTTCTTCTAACCTTGTGCTAAATTTGACTTACACTTGTAAGTAGGAAATAAATGTCTTTATTATACTCCAGGGTTGAAGTTAGAGTGAACAACTTTTAAAAATAAATCAAATGGATGTTATTTTATAATAGTTTTTTTCACCATTACTGAACAGCTAAGTAAGATGAAAGAATACTAAAATATTGATGGGTGGATTAGAATAACCTTCTAAATATTGAATATATTCTACCACTGTTTCTGCAACATATGAAGCATGAACTGTAAATCCATACAGATAAGAAGCAATATGATGACTTACACAAGAGCAATCTAATGGAGTACAGTATAAAATATCCTCAGGAATGTAGTTAGAAGCCAGGTTGATCATTCACGTTTAAAACGTCATAAGCATTTTTTCTTTGAAGTTCAGAAATTATATTAAATTAATTCCAATTGTATTATATAATGTAGTTTCACAATACAATTTCTGTTTTGTGGATAAGATATTGAAGGATGATTTGACAATGGCTACAAATGGATACCAGGAACTATTTCAGTAGTTTATGTAAGACATGCTAGAGAGATTTGAAGTATGTTGAAAGTAAAGTGTAATAGATTTTCTAATAGAAAATAAGGGTATTTATAAAAAGATGGAGATGATTATATTAGAAAGCATTTAAGGAGGTTAATGACATTATGTAAGGTAGCAAGTGGAACATCATTGGTATAGCTACATGTTTACCAGCATATATATCAATAGTTCCATTTCAATTTCTAAATTAAAGATGTCTATTTGATATTTGAGTCAGTTGCAACTGAGTAGAATATTCATGGAAGAGATATTACTCAGAAGGCGATACAAATTTCCATCATATATAAAGAAGATCACTGCTGTCTCGAAGTTCCCAAGATAAGTAGTTGTACACTATGGAGTTTTCAAAACAAGTATTGAGATGGGGCAATGTAAATAGCTCACTTATTTTCAGGTTAACCATGAGTGCTGTTGTCAGGAAGGCACTAGAGGAGCATTTAAGAACATGAGGTGCACTTTCATAAATTTGTTAGAGGAAAAAACAACCTAAAATAACCTACAAGCTAATTAAGTATTCAAAATTTGACAAGGAGTACACAGATAAATAGGACATTCCTAGAGGGCATAATGGGTTGAAGGGCAGAGGGCAAAATTCAAACAGCATTTCCCCAAGAAACATTATTTAATCTTCTTGATCTGCATTATTCTAGTTTCATAAATGCATAGGGAGAACTTATAAAACCAATACTGATAAGAAAGACATGGTGTAGCAGGTCTAATACATTGTACTACAATGTTTCTTCAGCAGAATCTGTGAACCTCTGCCATTTAAGTGGAAAATTCCACCTTCCTAAAATAGTTTTTGCAAACAAAGTAGCATCATAATCAGTTTTTTTAATTTTTATTTTTTATTGTGAACATACTGTGTAGAGGGGTTACAATTACATGGGCAAATAGTGAGTACATTTCTTATCAAGCAATATAGCCTTCTCTTTTGTTTACCCTTCCCATCCCTTCTCAGGCTCCCCCCGCCCCCCACCCAATCCTCATCACCCCCCCCACCAAAGTTGTAAAGTTCATTTTCAACATGACAACTTGTACTTCTCATTGTTGCAACGGGTCCACCTGTATCCTTATTTAAACGACTTGTTTTCCCCTTCCCCTCCGCAAATTATACCGACATCAGATACAGTGAAAGCAGGGATTATACTGTGGGGGAAGGACATACAAAGCAACAAAGAAATAATCTTATAAATGCTTTAGAAACAAATGCATGAAAGAAAAAAATATTTAAATACATTTCTTAGGGTTCATTTTCCTAGCATCACCTTATCTGACCTTTTCTGCTTGACTCATATATATACTAGATATTGCAAATAAGGTAAACCATAGGACCTATGTTTCTTTGGGCTTGGCTTACTTCACGTAATATAATTTTTCCAAGTCTTTCCAATTCCTCACAAATGGGGCAATGTCATTCTTTCTGATGGAGGCATAGAATTCCATTGTGTATATATACCACATTTTCTTGATCCATTCATCTACTGAGGGGCATCTGGGTTGGTTCCATATCTTAGCTATGGTAAATAATGCTGCAATAAACATAGTTGTGCTGGTAGCTTTAGTGTCGTCTTGTTTGTAAACACTTGGGTAAATGCCCAAAATTGGGATTGCTGGGTCATAGTGGAGCTCTATGTGGAGTCTTTTGAGGAACCTCCATACTACTTTCCAAAGTGGTTGAACAAGTTTACATTCCCACCAACAATGAAGTATGGTTCCCTTCTGTCCACATCCCCTCCAGCATCTGTTGTTTTTAGAGTTCTTGATTTTTGCCATTCTAACTGGTGTGAGGTGGTATCTCAATATTTTTTTGATTTGAATTTCTTTTATGGTTAGGGAGGTTGAGCATTTCTTCATGTGTCTATTGGCCATCCTTCTTTCTTATTCAGAGAAGTTTGTCTTTAAGTCATTTGCCCACTTATTTATTGGGCAGTTGTTTCTTTGAGGATTTGTTGCTGGGGGATTTAATTTTTTGAGTTCCAAGTATATTTTAGATATGAGACCCTTGTCCGTTGTATGGCTAGTGAAGGGGAGAAATATTTTGACTAATTTAATTTTACAAACTCTCTTTCTTGTGCATAATTCAAATTCTTTCCCCCTCCCCCATAGGAATAGTAAGGTAAGTATGCATTAATTCATGTCATAGCACAAGAATAGGTTGTAGTAAAACAGTGGCATTTTCCAAATTGCCAAATTGCCAGTATAAAAATTGTCAGAAGAACAGGAATATTACCTTCAGATTCTCCAAGGGGTGAAACTTTATGTTATCTGTTAAAAATGAATTATGTATCAGCTTCTCATAGTTCATATGTAAAATTTTTTATCTTGGTCTTGTTCCAATAGATGACCTTGATGTAATCAGATATAATAGTGTTCTTTACCAAAGACATTAATCAATAACTTTAAAATATGAAGTACTATGAATTTTTAATAGCTTCATCTTGAATAATTCAAGTCTTCTATCACTAAATGTAAAGTCAATGAATTAACTGATATTTTAACATGGCATACTATTTCTTTACTGTTTTTTTTTTAAATTTTATTTTATTTGAGAACATACTGTACAGAGGGGTTACAATTACATGGGCAGGATAATGCATACATTTCTTTTTTTTTTAATTTTATTTTATTTTATTTGAGAACATACTGTACAGAGGGGCTACAATTACATGGGCAGGATAATGCATACATTTCTTACCAAGCATTGCAGCCTCTTCCTTTGTTTACCCTTCACCTCCCTTCCCAGCCTCCCCCCTCCCCCCACCCAATCATACCCCCCTCCCGCCCCCACACCGACATTGTAAAGTTGGTTTTGACATGACATTTTGTACTTCTCATTGTTGCAACAGGTCCACCTGAATCCTTAAACGACTTGTTTGTCCCCATCTCCTCCTCATGTTATACTGACATCAAATATAGTGAAAGCGGGTGTTACACTGTGGGGGAGGGACATACAAAGCAACAAAGAAATAATCTTATAAATGCGTTAGAAACACATGCATGAAAGAAACGAAAACATTAAAATACATATTTAAGGGTTCATTTTCCTAACATCACATTATCTGACCTTTTCCGCTTGACTCATACCTATACTAGATATTGCAAATAAGGGAAACCATGGGACCTATGCGTCTTTGGGCCTGGCTTACTTCACTTAATATAATTTTTTCCAAACCTTTCCATTTACTGTTTTTGTACCAAATTATTTACTACTATATATGCTATTTAATAAAGGCTAAGAAGTATAGTTTTGTATGTCAAGAAACATGATATATTTCTTTATATACACAATTTTATGCTTTTAATTTTTAATAATGATTTAGACTTTAGATGAATTAATATTTCTAATAAGAATGCAAATGGAAACATATAGTCTAAATTCATTAAAATATTTTATTAGTAGCTTAACTTAGAAGTCTAATGAAAGAAGATCTATTTTTAAAATAAAAATATAGGGATCTGGGGTTCAGGGAAGTAGTGGAGATTTCCCGATCAAATTGAAACATAGGACTATAAATGACTAACAAGTTTCTCTGAAGGTTTAGAAAGAAAAAAAATAGACCTATAATTTTAATCCATGTATGAATAACACCTATAGTTTAGGTATAGAAAAAGGTTATAGTTTTATTAAATTTCCATGCTAATATTATGTGCCAGTATGCACAAATTTCATTATTAAAATGATTATATATGCATATTCATGTTTAAATATACATTTATACACACATATACATGCATACATACATTCATTCTAAGCCTCATGTAACTATTACATTTTGATAGCATACTAAGGACTTATAATTGTTAGTTAATTCTGAATCTTTAATAAAGACAATCTTCTTGTCAAGTACATAAAATAAATATCAATTTAAGAATGGCTTTAAGGATCATATAATAATTCTACTCTTTCATTGCATTACAATTACTTTAGTAACATTAATTACATATAAACCTTGTATGCAATCTGGTAATGGTAATATGTAAAAAATAATCCTATTTTTCAAAATAAGATGTGTTTATGAAGATGCTGAAAACACAAAATATATATTAAGAACCAGGGTTATGTATATCACTCATTCTTTGATATCAATAACTATTAGTATCAATTTATTATATACATACATTTTGGTTCACACTATAATTTAATTTTCAAAGGCACTGGAATGATGTTCAATACAGATACACTTTACCATGTGCAATAGTAATTTTCACTTTAAATGTTTTTATCATACTCTATATTACATTATATGTTTAATTAGAACAACCTTGCTTCTTATTTATCGTAGTAGTTTTACGTTTCTGCATGAAACAATGCAATTGTAATAATGATAATATATTTTTCTATGTCTATAGTAGAATTTATCTTTAAAATAAACCAAATGAAGTATCATGATTACATATATATTTTGGGCAGTAGATATAGCTTACTTTCAAGAGCAGGGAACTTATAAATAATGTAACTCTACAAAGACTATTCAATAGCTGTGAGAAATGTAGCAAAGATAAAGATTACAGAATGAGGAAAGAGAATTGTGTAGTGACGCAAATTAAATCCCAGGAGCATGAATAAAGACAACCTTGTAAAATAACATACAAGTAATTAATAAAATAAAACACCTAAAATTTTTCCTTTGCAAATTCTTTTTTAATATTTTAAAATTTTATTTTAGTGTAAAGATGCAGTACAGAGGAGTTACAGTCACATGAGTAAGTAATGAGTACATTTCTTGTCCAGCATTGTTAACTCTCTATTGTTTTTCTCCTACAATCCCTTCCCCCATTCCCTTACCCCCTCTCCAAGTTGTAAAGTTCATTGTCAATACAGTGACTTTTTTTGATAAACTAATATTTGATTTATTTTTTAAAATTTTTATTTATTTTTATTGTGAAAATACTGTTAAGAGGGGTTACAATTAGATGGGCAAGATAATGAGCACATTTCTTAACAAGCATTGTAGACTCCTCCTTTGTTTCCCCTTCCCATCCCTTCTCAGCCTCCCCCCGCCCCCCTTACCCAATCCTCCCTCCCCTCACCACCAAAGTTGTAAAGTTTGTTTTTGACATAACAACTTGTATTTTCATTGTTGCAACGGGTCCACCTGTATCCTTATTTAAACGACTTGTTTTTCCCTTTCCCCTCCACAAATTATAACAACATCAAATACAGTGAAAGCAGGGGTTATACTGTGGGGGAGGGACATGCAAAGCAACAAGGAAATAATCTTATAAATGCGTTAGAAACAAATGTTAAAAAGAAAAAAAAATTTGAATACGTATCTTAGGGTTCATTTCACCTAACATCAACTTACCAGACTTTTTCTGCTTGTCTCAGACATATACTTGTTATTGCAAATAAGGGAAACCATAGGACCTATGTTTCTTTGGGCCTGGCTTACTTCACTTAATATAATTTTTTGCAAGTCTTTCCATTTCCTAACAAACTGGGCAATGTCATTCTTTCTGATGGAGGCATAGAATTCCATTGTGTATATATACCACATTTTCTTGATCCATTCATTTACTGAGAGGCATCTGGGTTGGTTCCATATCTTAGCTATGGTAAATAATGCTGCAATAAACATAGTTGTGCTGGCAGCTTTAGTATGGTCTTGTTCGTAAATGCCAAAAATTGGGATTGCTGCGTCATAGGGGAGCTCTATGTGGAGTCTTTTGAGGAACCTCCATAACACTTTCCAAAGTGGTTGAACAAGTTTACATTCCCACCAACAATGAAGTATGGTTCCCTTCTGTCCACATCCCCTCCAGCATCTGTTGTTTTTAGATTTCTTAATTTTTGCCATTCTAACTGGGGTGAGGTGGTATCTTAATGTTGAGGTTGAGCATTTCTTCATGTGTCTATTCACCATCCTTCTTTCCAAAAGAACAGATCTCAGTACCAATGGAACAGAATCGAAAACCCAGAAATGAACCTACAGTCCTATAGCCATCCAATCTTCGATAAGGGAGCTAAAAAAATAGAATTGAAGAAAGACAGGCTCTTCAGTAAATGGTGCTGGCAAAATGGGTTAACTACTTGTAGAAAACTAAAGCTAGATCCTTATCTTTCACCTGCACCAGAATCAACTCCAAATGGGCCAAATCTCGGAGTCAAAGCAGACACTCTGAAAACATTACTGGATTGGATAGGAGAAACCCTGGGTCTCCTTGGCGCAGGCTGAAATATTCTTAATAGAGACCCTCAAACACAACAAATCAAAGAAAGGTTGGACATATGGGATTGCATGTAGTTACAGAGCTTCTGCATGGCAAAGGATATAGCTAGCAAGATCAATAGAAAGCCCACGGATTGGGAGAAGATCTTCACTAGCCATACCAGGGACAAGGGTCTCATATCTAAAATATACTTGGAACTCAAAAAATTAAATCACCCAAAAACAAATCCTCAAAGAAACCACTGCCCAATAAATAAGTGAACTAAAGACTTAAAGACAATATAGTGTCTTGTGAATATCATTGTTACAATAGGTCATCCTGAGTCCTTATTTTAGCATTTTGTTATTCTCCTTCCCCTCCCCAGATTAGATAAATGTATATACAAGGTGCAGCATACCAAAAGCAAATATAGTGATAACAAGGGATAGTCACATTTAATATCTTCAAAAGATAAAAATTTATATAAAGCCAATATTGTTTGTTTTTTTTTTTATCATTTTTGAGGGTTTTTTCACTTTTTCAATTACCAACATACCTAATCAAAATCTAACTTTCTTGTGATGTAATCGAGGTTTAGGTCCAAATATAGTGAAATTCAAATATTCATTAAGTACAGCTTATCACTTATTCACTCATTCATTCATAATGGAACTATGTTACTTGCAGGTAACGATGGGAGGAGAAGATGAGGGAGAATGTTGGAAAGGGTGACAATGATCAAGATACACTGCACTCATAACCTGACTTACAGAATTATTAGCTCTGTACAACTACTTATTCATATATTTTAAAATATAATAAAATGAATTTAAATTATGTAATATGGTGAGAATTTTTTCTGGCTTGTCAAAGAATATTCCTGGTAATTCATGAATATTTTACAGTATTAGTTTTTTTAATAGGTAATGCATTTTTTATTATCAAGGTGATTTACAGAGGGATTACAGTTACATAAGTAAGATAATAAGTACATTTCTTGTCAAACTTGTTACCCCTCCCTCGTTAATCTTGCTTCATCAAAGCTATCATTTTGATGGAAAATAAAAACTATATGGCAAAAATACAAATAATTTTTTATGTTTTCATAAGTTCATGTGATATTATTCCTTATACAGTTAAAAATGAGGAAACAACTTACTTTCTGTGTGTGAAATTTGAGTGTGTATCTAAAGAACATTAACAATAGAGAACTAAAGTATAAGTCGTTTCTATAGATTCTCCTGTTTTTAGTAGTCTTTAAATCCTTAGAAGGTACAAACCAGCATTATCATTTCACCAATATTTTAAACAAGTAATTCAAAATTTACACTTAACTCCTCAGGGGGAGTGACCTGAGGTAGTGACCACTGCAAGGCCTGGCACATGATGCAGATGCTGCTTTATTGTTTACCCCTAACCCAAGGTAATACTTCATATAATATTGTTCACAGGTTTTTAGGTATTTATAATTGAGATCCCCCCCCACATCTCATCACATATCAATCCTTGAATTATAAACATTCATCAATCAACCTACTGATTATAGTGTGTAATGAAAGCAAAGTGAAAAACAAGTTTCCCTACAATAAGTAAAACATTCATTTTCTAATACTAAGAATACACACACATATTTTATATATACAAAGAAATATACATTTATATATAATTACATATCTAATGTGAACGTATACATTTATATATGACAATTCTTTCCCCAATTATAGTTATGTCATTGTATGCAATTGCTTCTGCATTGTGATAATTATCTTAAACTGTTTACCTAGATTGTGCTTCCCTCTTTTTTGGGAGGGGGAGGTGGTGGGGCCTGAACTCTGGGCCTGGGTGCTGTCCCTCAGCTCTTCAGCCCAAGGCTAGCACTCTACCATTTGAGCCACAGTGCCACTTCTGGCTTTTCCTGTTTATGTGGTGCTGAGGAATCAAACCCAACGCCTCATGCATGGGAGGCAAGCACTCTACCACTGAGCCACCGTCCCAGCCTATAGATTGTTATTTCTTACATCATGTTTTTTATAGCATCAGCTTGAAATTTACATACGCTTGTTATTATTATTTTTTTCTCCTGGAGCTCAAGAATGCAGAATCTATACAAAGTCACAAAGTCACAGAGCTGGTGCTTGTCATCCAATAATAGACTGTCATTTATGCGTTCCCACTTTATGGCATTACTGAAATGCTTTCACCTGAACCATTATTGGGCAACTTGAATTCTGAGGGATAAATCTGCCACTGGGTTCTGCATACAATGACAAATCATCTAAGGGTGAAAGTGTCTCTGTGGGAAGAGCTAGCATCTTCTATCACACATCCTCCCTCCCTGTGTAAATGCATGCCTGAGTAGGAAAAACCGCTGCTTTCTTACAATGCTATTTATTGGAAGCAAAGCTTCCATAGAATTTTTCACTCCCAATCTGAGAATTTCTCCTACACTGCAGTTGCTGCAGCAAGCAGATGATCTCTTCTGTGGGAAGTGCTTTCAGTGAAGGAGAGTTCATCTGCTTCATGCTGATTCTCTCTCTCTCTCTCAGGGTCTATGGGCCAGGCATTCCAGGGGCAATTTGCATTCATTATTTCTTTCAGTTCTTATGGCAGCATTAGGGACTGGATATTATTATCTCCTCTTAGAAATTTCCAGGTCACAAATCGTGTAGTAATTACTCAATCCTGCCCTTAATTCTAACTCTGCCTTTTGAAAGGAGTACAACATCACTTATGCTTATATATGTGATAGGGGGATAGGACTGCATTCATTTAGGTTTTTTAAAGTTGTAAAACATAACCTTAACCTCTGTATATAACTTAGATGTCTGCTTAAATAATGATGACAAAATAAATCTAATATATTTGCAACTTAGCTTAAGACTGAAGAACTCTTCTTTAATCCTGTGAATTTTATTATCAACAGTAACCAGTGTCCTAAATTGTCTTCTATTCATTTAATTGCATTCTTCAGGATTTTGCTATTCATCTTTAAGCTGTATTTTAAATTTACAGAATTGAAGATGTTGTGTATTCCTTTGGACTTTTTTGTTGTTAACTTTATTCATCAGAATTTACCCAATTGGATTCATGCAGCTGAAATGTATGCAACTGTCAATGGATATTGGAAGTTCCCGGCACTGGGCAACAATGAGTAAAACTTCTGGGAGAATTCTGATTCCACTTCTCCTGATACACAAGGACATTATTTGCTTCAGGGTGTACAGCATATAGTGAGATTTCAGGGTCATGAAATTGCCTTTCAACAGTGTTAATAAAGCCAAATTGCCTTCCAAAGTTCAGGCAATGATTTGCAGTATTTAACTGTTGCCAGTGACTCAGACATATAATAGTAGATACTCATGAGTCTGAGATCTGAGAATCAAGGTTCAAAGGGAGTTGAGACAAAAAAAATCCAAGACTCTTATCCCTAATAACCAGTGAAAAACCAGATGTGAGACTGTGGGAGTGTGGTTCAGGTGGTAGAGCAACTTATTTAAAAAAAAAAACAACAAAAAAAGCAGAAATGTGAGTCCTTGTGTTCAAGCTCAAGTCCTAGAAAAAAATATGTATATATAGAATTCAGTGGTGGGGCATTGGGACTCGAATACATCTCAGTGGTTCAGGAACACCAAGTAGACATAAGAAGAGTAGTTCAATTCTCAAGGCCACAAAACAACTGTAAAAACACTATTTTTAAATATCACATTACATCTAGAAGGAAATGTAAATGTAGCATGCCTTTATCACTAGGCACTCTTTTTTTCCTTTAAAGCCTTAAGATCAATTTCTTATTGATTTTAATTGTTCATCTGGTTACTCAAACTCTACCTCTCTGGAACTGCACAAGTTACATTCTCTTGTAACCTGCCTTGTTCACTAAGGTTTATTTTCATTTTTTATTCATGTCTTTCCTAGTATCCAATTAAAAACATGTGTTGGTAATAGTCTGTCTTTTTCCATACCAATCCACTACTCAATGTTCTGCCTCTGGTTTTATTTCCTCTTTTGAAATGGATCACAATATTGCATTTGTATTGTAATATTTCTAACCTGGAAGGTCATTTAATAACTTGTATTTCTGTTACTATATTTTCTAACTAAACTTTATCATGCTCCTGTAAATCTCCACTCTTCTGCCATTAGTTTTTTTGAAGATAATCATTGTTTTCAACTCCACATTACCACCAGTCCTCCTGCAAATTGTAGCACTATTATCTACCATTGCTCTACTCATAGTTTATTGCAATGACTGTTAAAATCCTCACCAAATTTCCATTGTAAATAATATAAACATTAAGAGGTCAAAATCTCTCCAATTTTCACATTAATTGATAAAAGAGATAACATGGCTTTCACTGAGATGGCATGATTTTCAGGTACAAAGGAAGAATAAATGGATTGGATTTTTCTCTTCTGCTATGAAATTGCTTCTATCCCAATCAGTCTGCTTAATGATTATACAAAAACCTCCTTGACAGCCTCAGATTTGATCTGTGCATCGGAGAAGCACTTTTAATTAACCTACATTTCAGAAATTTAAAATTAGAACATAAAAGATTATACTTCAATTGCAATGATCTTCTGTATCTTTCTTTTGTTCAATGAATAATTACTACTAGAATTTTTACCAAAATATTCACTTATCTTAGTCTATGAATACACTGATATCATCTGTTAACAAAGGAAGGTACATTCAAAATTCTTGAACTAACTTGAATTAATTCACTTTTAATTCTGGAACTAAATTTTAAAAACAATAAATCATAACGAAGTTCACCATTTATATTGCTGCTTTTTTCTAACTTACAATATTTAAAAGGCAAATCTAGAAGTTTACTTTAATTGCTTACTTAATTTTACTTTTCTTTATTTCTTAGTGTCATTACTGTGAGTGATTCATGCTTGATGATTATTGTAAATGTCTTTGTAATTATACCACAGTATTTTTCATTGAACTGGATGATACAAAAGTTAAACAAAACTTATCTTTTTCTCAAAAGGTTGTGACCCAAATATTTTTCACCAATTTCCATTTATTAATTTACTAAAGATTTGCATCACAAATAACACAAAGTAATTTTTAGAAGTTTATATTTTTCATATAAACTGAAAACCAATCTTTAAGTATTTTGTGTAAGTTATTCCCCTACCTGCCTTATACTTGTAAAATGTGTAATTTATTTGAGAAATCTGATATTTTTATCTTCATATAAGGTAGTTTTCATCAAAACAGAAAACACATTTAAATTTTAACTGAAGTTAGGATGGTGTTTAGTATTAATGAAGCAATTTGGCACAGAATGAGACCATGAAAGAAAAGTGAACACATCTGTAAGCTTGTGCACATTCTAATCTTAGTGCAATTTAAGAAATGATGATTTGAAATTCCAGGTTTCCTTGTATGTTGAAATACTGAATGCTTTGCTGCTGTTGCTTTCTTCTTTCTTCTTCTTCTTCTTCTTCTTCTTCTTCTTCTTCTTCTTCTTCTTCTTCTTCTTCTTCTTCTTCTTCTTCTTCTTCTTCTTCTTCTTCTTCTTCTTCTTCTTCTTTTTCTTCCCCTTCATCTTCTTCTCCTTCATCTTCTTCTTCATCTTCTTCATCTTCTTCTTCTTCCTCTTCCTCCTCCTAATCGTCCTCCTCCTCCTCCTCCTCCTCCTCCTCCTCCTCCTCCTCCTCCTCTTCCTCCTCCTCCTCTGCTTCTGCTTCTTCTGCTGCTGCTTCTGCTTCCTCTTTTTCGTCTCCTTCCTCTCCTTCCTCTTCTTCCTCTCCTCCTCCTCCTTCCTCCTCCTCCGCCTCCTCCTGCTGCTGCTGCTGCTCCGGCTGCTGCTGCTGCTGCTCCTCCTCCTCCTCCTCCTCCTCCTCCTCCTCCTGCTTCTTCTTCTTCTTCTCCTTCTCCTTCTTCTTCTTCTTCTTCTTCAACTTCTTCTTCTTGTTCTTCTTCTTCAACTTCTTCTTCTTCTTCTTCTTCTTCTTCTTCTTCTTCTTCTTCTTCTTCTTCTTCTTCTTCTTCTTCTTCTTCTTCATCTTCTTCTTTTCATTTTTTTAATTTAAATTTTATTTTATTTTATTTGAGAACATATTATACAGAGGGGTTACAATTACATTGGCAGGATAATGCATACATTTCTTACCAAGCATTGCAGCCTCCTCCTTTGTTTACCCTTCACCTCCCTTCCCAGCCTCCCCCATCCCCCCCACCCAATCATACCCCCCCCAGACCGACATTGTAAAGCTTGCTTTGACATGACATTTTGTAATTCTCCTTGTTCAAAACAAGGAAAAGATCCTTCAAGCTGTCAGGGAGAAAAGGGTAATCACCTATAAAGGGAAACCAATTAGAATCACCTCAGATTTCTCAGCAGAGACAATCAAAGCAAGAAGAGCCTGGAATGATGTATGCCATGCCCTAATAACAAACAACTATCAACCAAGAATACTGTACCCAGCTAAACTCTCCTTCATAACTGAAGGCCAAATAAAAACCTTCCATAGCAAAGAAAAATTGAAACAATACATCTCCACCAAACCAGCCCTACAAAAGATTCTTAAAGATGTCTTACACATAGAAAACCAACAAGACCACAATAAAGGCCAACAAACTGCACCCAAACTGAGAATCCAAGAACCATAGGAAGATCCCAGTTTTCGCAGCCCCAAAGAAGGTAGATAACATGGCAGGAACTCCCAAATACCTCTCAGTCCTATCTCTTAACGTTAACGGACTGAACTCTCCAATTAAGCGCCATAGACTGTCTAGTTGGACTAAAAAACAAGACCCTTCTCTCTGCTGCCTGCAGGAGTCACATCTTGCCCGTAAAAACAAACACATTTTCAATGTTAAAGGCTGGAACAAAATCTACCAAGCAAACGGCCCTCATAAACAGGCGGGAGTTGCAATCCTAATATCAGATAAAATAGACTTCAAATTAAAAATCGTGAGAAGAGATAAAGAAGGTCGCTACATACTAATTAAAGGATCTCTCCTTCAGGAGGATATTACAATTCTAAATATCTATTCGCCAAACAATGGAGCACCCAAATTTATCAAAGAAATACTACTTTCCCTCAAATCCCATATAGATCCAAAGACATTAATTGTTGGGGATTTTAAAACACCACTCTCCACACTAGACAGATCAACTCGGCAAAAACTCAACAGAGAAACCGCAGATCTAAACAGCTGCATAGATCAACTAGACTTAACAGACATTTACCGAACATTTCACCCAGCAGCATCAGAATACACGTTCTTCTCAGCAGCACATGGAACCTTTTCTAAAATAGACCACATTCTAGGCCACAAAGCAAACTTGTCTAAATTCAGAAACTTTGAAGTTATACCCTGCATTCTCTCTGACCACAAGGGATAAAATTAGAACTCAACCCCAAAAGCCACCAAAGAAAATCCGGTATCACATGGAGGCTAAACAACACAATGCTGAATCAAGAGTGGGTCATGGAAGAGATTAGAAAGGAAATGCAAATGTTCATGCTATTCAACAAAAATAAACACACAAATTACCAGCTCCTCTGGGACACAGCAAAGGCAGTACTCAGAGGCAAGTTTATAGCTCTGAGCTCCTACATCAACAAATTGGAGAGATCTGAAACTAACAATTTAATGACACATCTAAACCTCCTTGAAAAAGAGCAGCAAGATAAACCCCAAACAATAAGACGGAAAGAACTAATTAAAATTAAATCAGAATTAAATGAATTAAAATCCAAAAAATCTATAGAAAGAATCAACAAAACAAAGAGTTGGTTCTTTGAAAAACTTAACAAAATTGACAGACCCTTAGCAAATCTTATCAGAAAAAGAAGAGAACACACCCAAATTAATAAACTCAGAGATGAGAATGGAAACATCACCACGGAAACAACCAAGATTCAGAACATTATAAGGGAATATTTCTCAAAACTTTATGCTAATAAGTTCGACAACTTGACAGAAATGGACCTCTTCCTAGCAAATATTGACATGCCAAAACTAAACCAAGATGAGTTAAACTATCTTAACAGGCCCATATCAAGCATTGAAATCGAAACAGCAATAAGAGACCTTCCAGCTAAGAAAAGTCCAGGACCAGATGGTTTTACAGCGGAATTTTACAAGGCCTTCAAAGCAGAGCTCACACCAATTCTCCTCCAACTCTTCAATGAAATTGAAAGAGAAAGCTCACTACCGAACACATTCTATGAAGCCATCATAACCCTCATCCCAAAACCAGGCAGGGACTCATCAAAGAAAGAGAACTATAGACCCATTTCTTTGATGAACATTGATGCAAAACTTCTCAACAAAATTTTGGCCAATCGACTTCTTCTTCTTCTTCTTCTTCTTCTTCTTCTTCTTCTTCTTCTTCTTCTTCTTCTTCTTCTTCTTCTTCTTCTTCTTCTTCTTCTTCTTCTTCTTCTTCTTCTTCTTCTTCTTCTTCTTCTTCTTCTTCTTCTCCTTCTCCTTCTCCTTCTCCTTCTCCTCCTCCTTCTCCTCCTCCTTCTCCTCCTCCTCCTCCTCCTCCTCCTCTTCCTCCTCCTCCTCCTCCTCCTCCTCCTCCTCCTCCTCCTCCTCCTCCTCCTCCTCCTCCTCCTCCTCCTCCTCCTCCTCCTCCTCCTCCTCCTCCTCCTCCTCCTCCTTCTTCTTCTTCTTCTTCTTCTTCTTCTTCTTCTTCTTCTTCTTCTTCTTCTTCTTCTTCTTCTTCTTCTTCGCTTTTTTTGCCCAATATTAGCACTCTACCACTTGAGCCACAGAGCCCCTTCCAGTCTTTTCTGGGTAGTTTATTGGAGATAAGAGCATGATGGACTTTTCTGCTTGTGTAGGCTGTCATCCTCACATCTCAGCTTCCTGAATAGCTAAGATTACAACTATGGGCCACCAGCATCTAGCTCAAAGGATCTTTAAAATGAGTTTTCTCAAGTACAAATCAGTAAAATTTCCATATGGTATATGGATGGCCTATCACTGCCAAAGGTATATACTCTACTGTAACAAATACATAGCATTAAGAAAGAAACTTTGTTTTCTCACGAATCTCTGGACAGAAGCCCAGGATTAAGATGTGAACAGAATTGATTTCTTTTGAATAGCTTGAGGAAGATTTATTTTATGTATCATTCCTAAATTCTTGTGTTTTCTGGAAATCCCTTTTGCTCTTGTTTTCTGCTACATCAATCACATCTCTGTGTTCATATTTACCTGATAGTCTTTCTATGTGCATGTTTTCTTTATTTACGTTCAAATTGTTCTGTCATTAGGAACATTAGTCACAGAATATTAATGGTATTGAATTAGGAATTCATGAACAAGTTGAACAGGCAAAATAGATTTAATCCAAAAACTATTTCAAGAGAGTCGAGATTATTGCAATGGAGTAAATGAAACTCAACCCAGGGTAAGTAAATGACAAGAGATTTTAGGGCTTGGTGTAAAATAATGGTGAAGAAATAAAGATTTTAGAGATGAGGTTAATTACTGTGAATATGGTGTCTCTGTTTGTTAACTGGAGGTTATTGAAGCTAGGCTTCCATAACAAAATCTTGGAGACAGAAACTCTATGCTTGCTCATGAATATAAATCAAGAATATTGCTCCCAGATCCTTGATGAAAATATTCCTGGGGGGTGGAGGGGACGCTAGAAAAAATCAGAGAGAAATTGAATCTGACGGAAACAGAAAAAATATTAGTAAAACCAAATTTTCTGTAATATGTATTTTAATAAATAGATGTCTAGGGCTGAAAAGAGAAAAATGCTTGTCTAAAATCTAAAAATTAGTCTCCCTGAAAATAATCCATGAATAGTCAAATGCATATGTTCTGAAATCATTTTAAAAAGTAATATGTATTATGTGACTCTCTCCCTATTTCTAAATACAGTCTCACCCTTAGTTGCCAACATTAGAACATCAACACATATTTGGGGAGAAATAGTTTGACTTATAACATGTATATGAAACACTCTGATAAATGAAGAAGAGAAATAGTACTTGGTTCTAATCTACAGATAAGAATAGAATTAAATATGTGATACAAAAGAACAAATTCAAAGGTTGGGATCATGGACTAGTGGTAGATTGCTTGCCTAGCTAGCATGAAGCCCCAGGTTTGATTCCTCAGTACCACATACACAGAAAATGTTGGAAATGGCATGTGGCTCAAGTGGTAGAGCACTATCCTTGAGCTGAGGAGCTCAGGGACAGTGTCCAGGCCCAGAGTTCAAGCTCTACAAACACCAAAAAAAAAAAAAGAACAAATTCAAGTATCACATTACAGTTTTGTCCTCTATGTATTTGAAGAGAAGTTTTATAAAAAATATTTATTATTTCATAATGTAATCCCCTAAAAAAAGGAAGTGGCAAAGAATACAATATGACAAAACTACCACAAATTGTCACATGTATTATTAATGAAATGTAAGCAAATTCTTCCACAATTATTTGGCCAATTATTTTTTGAGATGAACAAAAGAAGAGCAAATATGACTATTTCATTGATAAAATTGTGAAAAAAACGTACAAAAATAAATTTATTTCTTTAGCTTCAATCTCTCAGATCAATTTCTTAAAAGCCTCAATTCAGAATTTATATAGCTGAGATTTGTGATTTGTTTCTATGCTGTATAGCAGGTAAGCAGGTTAGAAATAGCCACGAGGTTGTTCTCAAATGCAGTTTTCTACTAAGTCATGCTTAGTACAACGAAGCAATTCTCATGTGTGGAATTCCATTTGTGCAGCCTTCAATGCAGTAAGGGCCTCTGACTGCTATAAGGGTGCTCCAAAGCTAGAAGGGGTATAAAGAAATCTGAGGTTATATTTGGCTCATTTTAATATTATCATATCCTGAAAGCCTCACTTGATATTCTAACTTCTATCTATTGATAATATCTATTGATATTCTAACTTCAGTACTTAAAAATAATTTTAAGAAACATTTTAGTTAGGAGACATTTCCATATATATATATATATATATATATATATATATATATATATATATATATATATATATATATATATATATATATATATATATATATATATACTCACACACACACACACACACACACACACACACACACACACACACACACACACACACACACACACACATATATATATATATAACATACACTGTACTCCCACATATCCTTCCAGCTTGTATCATTTCTCATTCAGTAGCCTTTCTACAACCACTCCAATAGTTTTCATTGCTCTGTTTTCACACATAAATATTAAGTATTTTTACCATATTTATCCTCATTTTCTCTTAAGGATGATGGCCTCATATTCTCAAGATAATATTAACCACTCATCATGCTGTCATTTTCTTCATTTTTATCATATATTAATTCTAACAATAGATTTTATCACAGTAATTCACATGATCATGTGTTATAATATAGTGACATCAATCTCCTCTGTTGGGGTTTCCAAATCCAGCTGTTGTTCTAAACAAACAAAAATTCCCACTGCATTTCCTCATTCATGGACTAAATCCGTAGTAGGCATTGGGCTTGGGACTGATTTTTTGGTGGTTGTATTTGCTAATAGTTATCTGTACCCAGTTGTGCATTAGTGGACCATGATGAGTCGGTTTCATCCTTTTTAAGTACAATTAACCTCAGTAATTCTAAGTGGTTCTGACATCTTAATATTAGTCATTATTATGTGATTAACTTAGCCCTAGTAAAAAAGTAACGAGCATGAAGATTTTGATAATTAGCACAAACTAAATTGAGTGTTGTAATTAGGGACACAGTTGGTATTTAACAATGTTATAACTCATTCAACCATAAGTGTCCCAGAGGAATTTTGTCAACAATCTTACAATGATGTAGATAGAATATCATATTATATTTCTCTTACTGTCATTTGCTTTCTCATAAAAAATTGAATTCAATCTAATGAACGGTCCAAGATTTAAGAGTTTGAAATTAATGTATCTTATATATTGTTTTGTGGAATATACTTAAGTAGATGAAGCACTAGGTTTCATATTTGAGTCAAAGTCTAATTTCTTTTCTTTTAATTCCCTTCATTATTGAAACATTTTCTGCCTTCTAGCTGCCATTCACTCTTAGTCTTGCACTGAAGGTCTTCCTGTATTCCAGCACTCAAGTGATGGAATTATTAGCATCACACTGAGACTTCACATTTTTATATTTTCGTTTAGTAATATAATCAGGAAAATTTGATAAAAAGAAAAATATTATCATCTAAAGTTGTGATAATTAGTGTCATTTATTTTTGTCATTATATTTCAAAATAATATTTCTCTTTTTGACAAGTGGATGATCTATAAAATTTAGACATTATTCTTTTTCATAGATATTTGTATTGCAAATCTGCTCACAGCAAACAAAGCAGGGAAACCATGGGACCTGTGTTACTTTGGGCCTGGCTTACTTCACTTAATATAATTTTTTCCAAGCCTTTCCATTTCCTAACAAATGGGGCAATGTCATTCTTTCTGATGGAGGCATAGAATTCCATTGTGTATATATACCACATTTTCTTGATCCATTCATCTACTGAAGGGCATCTGTTTTGGTTCATATCTTAGCTATGGTAAATAAAACTGCAATAAACATATTTGTGCTGGTAGCTTTAGTGTGGTCTTGTTTGTAAACACTTGGGTAAATGCCCAAAAGTGGGATTGCTGGGTCATAGGTGAGCTCTATGTGAAGTCTATTGAGGAACCTCCATACTGCTCTCCAAAGTGGTTGAACAAGTTTACATTTCCACCAACAATGAAGTAAGGTTCCCTTCTGTCCACATCCCCTCCAGCATCTGTTGTTGTTAGAGTTCTTGATTTTTTCCATTCTAACTGCAGTGAGGTGGTATCTCAATGTTGTTTCGATTTGAATTTCTTTTATGGCTAGGGAAGTTGAGCATTTCTTCATGTGTCTATTGGCCATCCTCCTTTCTTCTTCAGAGAAGTTTCTCTTTAAGACTTTAGCACACTTATTATTGGGAAGTTGTTTCTTTGAGGATTTATTTTTGGGGGATTTCATTTTTTGAGTTCCAAGTATATTTTAGATATGAGACCCTTGGCCGTTGTATGGGTAGTAAAGTTCTTCTCCCAATCGGTGGGCTTTCTATTGATCTTGCTAGCTATGTCGTTTGCCTTTGAGAAGCTCTGCAACTTCATGCAATCCCATTTGTCCAAATTTTCTTTGATTTTTTTGTGTTTCCGGGTCTCTATTCAGAAAATTTCGGCCTGAGCCAAGGAGACCTAGGGTTTCTCCTATTCCATCCTGTAAAGTTTTCAGAGTGTCTGCTTTGAGTTCAAGGTCTTTGATCCATTTGGAGTTGATTCTGGTGCAGGGTGATATATAAGGATCTAGCTTTAGTTTTCTACAAGTAGTTAACCCATTTTGCCAGCACCATTTACTGAAGAGGCTGTCTTTCTTCCATTCTATTGTTTTAGCTACCTTTTTGAAGATTACATGGCTATAGGTCTGTAGGTTCATTTCTGGGTTTTCAATTCTATTCCATTGGTCCTGAGGTCTGTTCTTATGCCAATACCAAGCTGTTTTGATTACTATGGCTTCATAGTAGAGTTTGAAATTTGGTATTGATATTCCTCCAGGAGTGTTCTTTCCTTTGAGAAGCGTTTTTCCTATTCGGGGTCTTTTATTGTTCCATATGAATTTTTGGATTGCCTCTTCTATTTCTTTGAAGAATGAGCTTGGAATTTTGATAGGTATCGCGTTGAATTTATAGATAGCCTTTGGAACTACTGCCATTTTCACGATGTTAATCTTTCCAATCCAGGATTATGGGAGGTTTTGCCATTTTTTAAGTTCTGTGTTGATTTCCTTTTTCAAGATTTTAAAGTTTTCCTCATAGAGGTCCTTCACTCCTTTGGTTAAGTTAATTCCTAGGTATTTTATTTTTGTGGGGCTATTACAAATGGAGTTGCTTTCCTAATTTCAGCCACACTTTTCTCATTGTTGCTATACATAAAAGCCATTGATTTTGGGGGGTTAATATTATAACCTGCTACTTTGCCAAAGTTTTGAATCAGCTTGAGTAATTTGGGAGTGGAGTCTATGGGATTCTTTAAATACAAGATCATGTCCTCTTCAAAGAGGGACTGTTTTATTTTTTCTTTCCCTATTTGGATCCCCTTTATGTCTGCATCTTGTCTTATTGCTGTAGCTAGATTAAAGAGAAGTGGAGAGAGTGGACATCCTTGTTTTGTTCCTGAGTTAAGAGGAAATGGCTTTAGTTTTTCATCATTAAGTATAATGCTGGCTGTAGGTTTGTCATATACAGCCATTATTGTATTGAGGAATGTTCCATGGATTCCTAATTTTTCCAAAACCTTCATCATAAAGGGGTGTTGGAATTTGTCGACTGCTTTTTCTGCATCTATTGAGATAACCATGTGGTTCTTATTCTTGCTCCTGTTGATGTGATAATATTGATTGATTTGCGTATATTGAACCAGCTTTGCATCCCTGAAATGAATACTGTTTGATCGTGGTGTATGATTTTTTGGATGACTGTTGAAGTCGATTGGCCAAAATTTTGTTGAGAAGTTTTCCATCAATGTTTATCAACGAAATGGGTCTATAGTTCTCTTTTTTTGATGAGTCCCTGCCTGGTTTTGGGATGAGGGTTATGATGGCTTCATAGAATGTGTTCGATAGTGAACTTTCTCTTTTAATTTCATTGAAGAGTTGGAGGAGTATTGGTGTGAGCTCTGCATTGAAGGCCTTGTAAAATTCCGCTGTAAAACCATCCTGTCCTGGACTTTTCTTAGCTGGGAGGTCTCTTATTGCTGTTTCTTTTTCAATGCTTGATATGGGCCGGTTTAGATGGTTTAACTCATCTTGGTTTAGTTTTGGCATGTCAATATTTGCTAGGGAAAGGTTCATTTCTGTCAAGTTCTCAAAGTTATTAGCATAACGTTTTGAGAAATATTCCCTTATATTTTTCTGATTCTTGGTTGTTTCCGTGGTGATATTTCCATTCTCATCTCTGAGTTTATTAATTTGGATGTGTTTTCTTCTTTTTATGATAGGATTTGCTAAGGGTCTGTCAATTTTGTTAAGTTTTTCGAAGAACCAACTCTTTGTTTTGTTGATTCTTTCTATAGTTTTTTTTTTGGATTCTAATTCATTTAATTCTGATTTAATTTTAATAAGTTCTTTCCGTCTTCTTGTTTGGGGTTTATCTTGCTGCTCTTTTTCAAAGAGGTTTAGATGTGTCATTAAATTGTTAGTTTCAGATCTCTCCAATTAGTTGATGAAGGAGCTCAGAGCTATAAACTTGCCTCTGAGTACTGCCTTTGCTGTGTCCCAGAGGAGCTGGTAATTTGTGTGTTCATTTTTGTTGAATAGCATGAACATTTGAATTTCCTTTCTAATCTCTTCCATGACCCACTCATGATTCAGCAGTGTGTTGTTCAACCTCCATGTGATACCGGACTTTCTTTGGTGGCTTTTGGTGTTGAGTTCTAATTTTATTCCTTTGTGGTCAGAGAGAATGCAAGGTATAACTTCAATGTTTATGAATTTAGACAAGTTTGCTACTGAGAAAAACACGTATTCTGATGCTGCTTGGTGAAATGTTCAGTAGATGTCTGTTAAGTTTAGTTGATCTATGCAGCTGTTTAGATCTGCGGTTTCTCTGTTGAGTTTTTGCCGAGTTGGTCTATCTAGTGGGAAGAGTGGTGTGTTAAAATCCCCAACAATTAATGTCTTTGGATCTATATGGGATTTGAGGGAAAGTAGTGTTTCTTTGATAAATTTGGGTGCTCCATTGTTGGGCGAATAGATGTTTAGAATTGTAATATCTTCCTGAAGGAGAGATCCCTTAATTAGTACGTAGCGACCTTCTTTATCTCTTCTCACGAATTTTAATTTGAAGTCTATTTTATCTGATATTAGGATTGCAACTCCCGCCTGTTTATGAGGGCCGTTTGCTTGGTAGATTTTGTTCCAACCTTTAACATTGAAAATGCGTTTATTTTTACGGGCAAGATGTGACTCCTGCAGGTAGCAGAGAAAAGGGTCTTGTTTTTTAATCCAACTAGACAGTCTATGTCGCTTAATTGGAGAGTTCAATCCGTTAACCTTAATAGATAGGACTGAGAGGTATTTGGGAGTTCCAGCTATGTTATACACCTTTCTGGGGGCTGGGAAAACTGGGATCTTCCTATGGTTCTTGGATTCTCAGTTTGGGTGCAGTTTGTTGGCCTTTATTGTGGTCTTGTTGGTTTTCTATGTGTAAGACATCTTTAAGAATCTTTTGTAGGGCTGGTTTTGTGGAGATGTATTTTTTCAATTTTTCTTTGCTATGGAAGATTTTCATTTGGCCTTCAGTTTTGAAGGCGAGTTTAGCTGGGTACAGTATTCTTAGTTGATAGTTGTTTGTTTTCAGGGCATGGCATACATCATTTCAGGCTCTTCTTGCTTTGATTGTCTCTGCTGAGAAATCTGAGGTGATTCTAATTGGTTTCCCTTTATAGGTGATTAATCTTTTCTCCTTGACAACTTTAAGGATCTTTTCCTTGGTCTGAGTTGATCCTGTGTGGAGTATAATGTGACAGTGGGATGTCCTACTCTGGTCTGCTGTGTTTGGAGTTCTAAAAGCTTCTTGTATCTGAATAGGCCTCTCTTTTTGCATGTTTGGGAAGTTCTCTGCTAGGATCCTGTTAAACAAATTTCCTAGGCCATTAACTTCTGTTCCTAGTTGCTCCTCTACACTCATTATCCTGAGATAAGGCCTTCTGGTGGTGTTTTCCAAGTGTTGGATAGATCTATAATATTTCTTGGACTTGTCTTTGATGGTTGTTTGTTCCTTCTCTATAATAGCTAAGCTGTCTGCAATCCCTGAGATTCGATTTTCTGCATTGTCTAACCTGCTGTCAAGACTTTCTACTTTGTTTTTTATCTCTTTTCCTTCTAATTGGTCAGCTTTGATGGCTTCAAATTCTTTGTTGAAGCTCTGTTTTAGGTCTTGTATTAATTTCTTTACTTCCTTAATTTGGTGTTCAGTGTTTATTCTCAAATCACTTAGTTGATTGGTTATGGTTTCTTTGGACTCCTATTCGTTCTGTTGGGTTCCATTCAGCATTCCCTTTGTGGTTTCCCTGACTTCCTTCAGCTCTTTGTTAATGGATTCCATGAATGACTTTAGTGATCTTTGTGTATTCTCTTCCTGCTCTCTCAATTCCTGTATTACTCTTTGTTTAGCTTCCTCCTGTTCGTTGGATTCCTGCAGTTCTCTTTGAGTGTTCTCAGCCTGCTCACGCCATTCCTGCCTTTCTCGTTGAGTATTCTCAAGCTGCTCCTGCAAATCCTGTATCAGCTTTTGAGAAGCTTCCTCACGCTTATGATATTCCTGTATAAACTTTTGGATTGCCTCCTCTGTCACCTTATCACGCTCATACAGAGTCCTTTTTATGTTTTCTATCTTTTCATTTATCATGTTTGCCAGCAGTGTTTGTAGAGCTATTCGGTAACTCTCCTCTGGATTATTCATTATCTGTTCTGTCCCCTGATTATAAAGATTTGGAATTGAGATACCCGGATTTGCCATTTTTCTTGTGTTTTTCCGGCTTACTCTGCCCATTTGAGATGAAAATAGCCCCAGTTTTGTGCTAGAACACTATCTTAAGGCAACCATCAACCAAAGTCTGAATTTCTACAGTCAATAGTCTACAGATACAATCTATTTCAACAGATACATCTATTCAACATCTAAAAACTATATGTTAATGGGCTTTGGACCTCAGAGAAGAATTTGGAAAACCAGAAATTATTAGGGTTAGGTGTAGGGAGCCAGGGTAAACGCCATTACAAGATGGCGCCCACTCCCTTGCAGCTTTGAGGTAACCACTCCCTTTCAGGCGGTGCTTGGTGGGACGGCGGGTCCTGGGCTTTGCGCATGCGCGAGCCATGTAGAGTCCCCAGCCAATCCCGTGCACCTGGTGACGGTGAAAGGCAGACGACCAATGATAGAAAGACCCGTGTTCCTATTCCCTATATAAGTGGCCATGTTTCGGGTGCACGCTCTCTCGCGCCCAAGCTCTCCTACAACTAAAAGGCTCTCCAATAAAGCGTGATCTGAGAAGACTCCTGGTGTGGTGGTCGTTCTTTCTCGCTGGTCGAGTAGACGGTCGCTACAATTGGTGCCGAAACCCGGGAACGAACCAGGGACGGGACCTGCGCGAGAGGCCGAACCGGAACCAGAACTCAACACGCGGAGAGGGGACGTCGGTAAGTATCCTCCGGTATGCTGTTCACTGTAGATTTAGATATTTATTGGTTGCTTGCATTGCTTCTTCCCTTGTGGCTTGTCTTTTTGATGGTGCGCACTTGCCTCGAGGAGGGAGGGTTTGATTTGATCCAGGAAGGACGCAAAGTACTAACGCAGCATCAGGATAGTCTATCAGAGTCAGCATACAGTAAGGGA
The DNA here is from genome assembly GCF_024711535.1 of Dipodomys merriami. Classification (NCBI taxonomy): domain Eukaryota; kingdom Metazoa; phylum Chordata; class Mammalia; order Rodentia; family Heteromyidae; genus Dipodomys; species Dipodomys merriami. The sequence goes on from NW_027202707.1 coordinate 34,380, forward strand.
GAGGAAAATAGGCCTAAAAGAAAAAGGGAAAAAAGACAAAAGGATCCTAAAGAATTAAAGCAGGAGGGACTGCAGCCCTCACAAAAGGAGAAGGGTTTTAGGGAGGGGGCCTCAAGGAGACCCCCATGCCCTTCTTTAAAAGCAAACCGGTTCTCAGCCCTACATGTGGAAGGGCGGGACCAAGAATATAGTAATCTTGTGAGTGACTCAGAGAAAGAAATGTTAGAGGAGGAGGGAGAGCAGCTCGATCCAGCTGATAGTGAAGACTTAGAAGAGGCTGCGGCGGAGCACGAGGCAGACAGATATGGGGGGTGGCGCCCCCTAGGGGTGGGAGTACCACAGCAGCCAGGAAGAGGAAACGGAGCTGCCCCTCACCCGTCAGCCCCTCCGCCGTGCCCGCCAGCAGGGAAGAGTCACTTTATAAAAGAAAATACCTGGTCGCGGCTGGCAGCCGCTTTCCCAGTTTTTGAAAATCCAATTACTGCTGAAAGAAATTTTGAGCCGGTTTCCTACTCCCAGTTAAAAGATTTAGTTGAGGCAGTCAGGACTTATGGAGTGACGGCCAATTATACCACTGCCCTGCTCTGAAGACTGACCGTCAATGCCATGACGCCTACGGACTGGTTTGAGGTAGCCCGTACCTGTCTCAATCATGGGCAGTTCCTCGATCTCCGGTCTATTGTTCAAGACAAGGCTCAAGCCCAATACAGACAAAATGTCCGTGATGGGCACCCGGACTGGACCGTAGACATGCTTCTCGGGCAGGGAATCTACTCAGTAGACCAGACAGTATATCCCTTTGAAGTATACCGCCAGGTAAACGAGGTTTTTTACAGGTCCTGGCGAGCCCTCCCAAACAAGGGAGAGGTGGCTGGCAATCTAACAAAAATCATGCAGGCCCCTAATGAGCCATTTTCTGATTTTGTTGCCCGTATGCTAGAGACAGCCGAGCGGGTATTAGGAAATCTGGAAACAGCCATGCCATTTGTACAACAAATCATTTTTGAACAAAGCACCAAGGAATGTCAGAGGGCAATTACCCCAGTAAGAACCCAAAGCCTAGAAGCTTGGTTAAAAGCCTGCAGAGAAGTAGGTGGCCCCCTGACCAATGTGGGGCTGGCAGCTGCTGTCTTGTCGGCTGCCGGGGCCACAAAAGATAGTAAAGGAAAAGGGTGTTTCCAGTGTGGTCAGTTGGGACATTTTAGACAGCAATGCCCACAAAATGGTGGTCCTGCACAAAACATACCCAGGCCGCCAAGGACTCTAGGAGTGTGTCCTCGTTGTAAAAAGGGAAAGCATTGGGTCAACGAATGCAGGTCAGTTAGAGACATCAATGGACATTTTATCCCCCAAATTACTCCAAACACTAATTCGGAACAGGAGCCAAAAAACGGAGAAAAGGGCCCTCGTCCCCAGGGCCCGAAAGTTTATGGGGCATTTCAGACTCTGGCTCCCGGAGAGCACCCGCAACAACCCCCCAGCCAAGAAGAGCAACCTCAGGCTCCGCAGGGTTAGACCTCTGTGCCACCTCCGGACGGGTATTAACACAGCAGATGGGAGTCCAGATTGTGGAGACAGACATGACAGGACCCCTAGATGAAGGCACTGTAGGAATAGTTTTAGGACGCTCCTCCTCCACAATGAGAGGATTAATAATTTTCCCGGGAGTAATTGACCCTGACTATACGGGGACTATCAAGGTCCTCTGCCATGTCCCCCATGGAGTGGTGTCCATTTCTCCCGGGGACAGAATCGCACAGCTTCTGCTTTTGCCTTCTCTTCATGGCAACTTCCCTGCTAAGGAGATAGAGAGAGGAGATAAAGGGCTAGGCTCCACTGGAGTCGACCTTACATGCCTATCCATAACTTTAGACCAAAGACCCATGCTAACTCTCCAAGTGGAAGGGAGAAGATTTGAGGGACTGGTGGATACGGGGGCAGATGGAAGCATCATCCAAAGAGGGGAGTGGCCAAAGCAATGGCCAACTCAGAAATCCTCCCAGACCTTACAAGGGCTGGGCTATGCCGATGCCCCACAGTTAAGTGCAAAAGAATTGACTTGGAGAAGAGACTAAGGCCAAGTTGGAAAAATGCAGCCATTTGTGGTAGACGTCCCTGTCAATCTTTGGGGAAGAGATGTGCAGCAACAGCTAAAGCTAACTTTAACTAATGATTATTCTGAGGCCAGTCAGAATATGATGAAACAGCAAGGATTTGTGCCAGCCTTGGGGCTTGGTCGGCGTCTCCAAGGACGCAAGGAGCCGATAGAGCCACTTCCTAAACAGGACAGGAAGGGTTTGGGTTTTTCTTAGGGGCTTCTGAAAACAAAGCTTCCACTGAAGGTGCGGTACCCATACCTTGGTTAACGCAAAAGGCGGTGTGGGTTCCTCAGTGGCCCCTCTCTCGAGAAAAATTGGAAGCGGCTCAAACTCTTGTCCAGGAACAGCTGCAGCTGGGGCATGTTGAGCCTTCAGTGTCATCTCGGAATACCCCAATTTTTGTGATCAAAAAGGCCTCCGGAAAATGGAGATTATTACATGACCTTAGAGCAGTAAATGCCCAGATGCAAATTATGGGACCCATCCAAAGGGGACTTCCACTGCTCTCTGCGTTACCTAGAGAGTGGCCTATTTTAGCTTTAGACATTAAGGATTGCTTTTTTTCCATACCTCTTTATGAAAAGGATAGGGAGCGCTTTGCCTTTACTTTGCCCTCGGTTAATCATGAAACCCCGGATGCTCGCTATCAGTGGAAAGTTCTCCCCCAAGGGATGGCTAATAGCCCAACAATTTGTCAATTGTTCATGGGGGCTGCATTAACCCCTGTTAGGGAAAAATTTCCAAAAGTATGGATTGTCCATTATATGGATGATATCTTGTTGGCTGCTCCCTCGGTAAAGACTCTTCATAAAGTGTTTGGGCAGGTAACGGAGACCTTAGCTAATAAAGGATTGATTATTGCCCCTGAGAAGGTTCAGCAGACTAGTGTTGTTCAATTTCTGGGAACCATTGTTTCTCCTACTGAGATTAAACCACAAAAACTTTCCATTCGAACTGGTCATCTTAAAACACTTAATGATTTTCAGCAATTGGCAGGAGATATTAATTGGATAAGGGGGTTTCTTAATCTCCCTCGGTCAGAGTTGTTACCTTTATTTGCTATTTTAGAGGGCGACCCTGAAGTCACCTCCTCTAGATCCCTGACACCTTTAGCACTAAATTCCCTACAAAAGCTTGAGGCAGCTGTGTCTAGGGCTCAACTTTCACGGGTTGATTTAAAATTACCTATTGATTTATGTATATTAAAAACAAAAAATTATCCCACGGGGGTTCTTTGGCAAAATGGCCCCTTATTGTGGCTCCACGGCAATTCTGTGGGAGCAAAAACTGTTCAATATTTTCCTGAATTAGTGGCTAAACAGGCAATTTTGGGTATAAATTATTATTTGATGCACTTTGCAAAAATTCCAGATAAATTAATTATTCCATACACCCGTGAGCAAGTTGAAATTTTAGCAGCCACAATGGATATGTGGGCAATTCTTGTTTGCTCATTTCCTAATGTAATTGATAACCATTATCCTAAGCATCCTCTGCTTGCCATAGTTAACAAAAATTTAGTGTATTTTCCTGTTGTCACTTCAAAGGAGCCCTTGGCTGATGCTCTAACCATCTTTACGGATGGATCAAAATCTGGACAAGGTGCCTTTTTTGTTCAAGGACACAAACAGCCGGTAGTCTTTAATTTTCGGCCGAATGTCCCACAGGCTGTTGAATGTTTAATTGTACTTGAAGTTTTTAAAAGATTTGATCAACCTTTTAACTTATTTTCTGATTCATTATATGTTGTAAATGCCGTTGCTTCTCTTGAAGTTGCTGCTTCAGTTAAGCAGGCCAGTACAATTTCTAATGTTTTGTTACAGATTCAATCCCTTATCTTAAACAGAAAACACTCTTTTTATATTGGACATATTCGTGCCCACTCTATGTTGCCGGGCCCGATGGCAAAGTGTAATGATTTGGTGGACCAGGCAACTCGGGCTATGGCTCTGGTTGCTGCTGATCCTGTAGAATTGGCAAAAGACTTTCATAGATTGTATCATGTACCTGCTAATACCCTTAGGAAAAGATATAATTTGTCCAGGCATGTGGCAAGAGATATTGTTAAAGCATGTAAATCTTGTGTTACCTTTCTTCATCCTCCCCATGTGGGGGTAAACCCCAGGGGGTTGAGACCAAACGCCCTATGGCAAATGGATGTTACTCATCTGACGGAATTTGGTAAGTTGAAATATTTACATGTGTCTGTGGACACCTTTTCTGGTGTCATTCATGCCACACCTTTGGCAGGAGAAAAGGTGTCTCACGTCAGAATACACTGCTTAGAAGCTTGGGCAGCTTGGGGAAAGCCCCTTAGACTTAAGACGGATAATGGCCCTGCTTATACTTCCCATGGTTTTCGCGCCTTTTGCGCACAAATGCAGGTTGCCCACACCACCGGATTGCCCTACAATCCTCAAGGACAAGGTATAGTGGAAAGAGCTAATCGAAGCATAAAAGAAATGCTTCAAAAGCAAAAAGGGGGAATTGCTGAGTCCGCGTCCCCCAGGGAAAGACTTTCTCTTGCGCTCTTTACCCTTAATTTTTTAATTCTAAATGACAACGTTCAGTCTGCCGCAGATTGGCATATGACAAGAGACTCCATGGATACTAAAGACATGGTTATGTGGAAGGATGTTATTAATAATAAATGGTATGGACCGGATCCGGTAATAACGAGATCCAGGGGAGCTGTTTATGTTTTTCCACAGAGTCAAGAAGTACCTCACTGGGTGCCAACGAGACTGACCAGGCCGGTGGAGACTGCAACAGAACCCCCTCTTGAAGATGCAGCTGATCTTCCTGCTGTTAGCAACAGTGCTAATAGCAATCCCTGTGATAGCTAAACCAATGATGCTGTGGGTTGTTACAATTTACTGACTGGATTGCCTCTGCGGTGTCCTTTTCCAAAGAGCGGGTGGGAGTCAGAATGTTTTTAGCCTGCTGCTTGGGAGGATGCGTGGTCTGCCTATGGTTGGTCTGTCGCCTTCGAGCCCAAACCAGAAGGTACAAGGTTGTTATCTTGCAAGCATTAGCCGCTTTGGAGAGTGGATCCTCACCCCAGATTTGGCTGTCGGCCCTAAGAGGCAGTTAAGCCTTACCATCCTGCATAGCCTTAGCACCCCGAGGGATCAGGGGATCCCATTGCACCGGGACAGGTATGCAACTTGTAATTTGGGACAGGGTGCAAGGCAAGTGCACTGCACTTGAGGAGATGGTTCTCATCTCCTCAAGAAGAGCATGCTGGGTTGCAAGTGGGTTGATGCCCAAGATCCCACCTCTGCAAAAAAGGCATCGGACGGGCCTGGTCATCACTGGGGAAGGCGCGCCCCTCAGGTGAAGGCCAGTGCAAGGTCCTAATGTTTTAGACAGAGGCCCAACCTCTACTCTTACCTGTTGCCAAAAAACAAAGAAGGAGGAACTGTAGGGAGCCAGGGTAAACGCCATTACAAGATGGCGCCCACTCCCTTGCAGCTTTGAGGTAACCACTCCCTTTCAGGCGGTGCTTGGCGGGACGGCGGGTCCTGGGCTTTGCGCATGCGTGAGCCATGTAGAGTCCCCAGCCAATCCCGTGGCACCTGGTGACTGTGAAAGGCAGACGACCAATGATAGAAAGACCCGTGTTCCTATTCCCTATATAAGTGGCCATGTTTCGGGTGCACGCTCTCTCGCGCCCAAGCTCTCCTACAACTAAAAGGCTCTCCAATAAAGCGTGATCTGAGAAGACTCCTGGTGTGGTGGTCGTTCTTTCTCGCTGGTCGAGTAGACGGTCGCTACAGTTAGGGAGAGATGTGGGTAAAAAATAGGAATAGATAGGTGTGGGGAGGCACAGGGAGAGTTAACTATGTCCTAATCTCAATGAAGGAATTAGGTTGGGTAGGATGCAAGTAGAGAGAGAGAGAAAAAGAAGAAAGGGAAAGGAAAATGAAAACAGACCAGAAAAAATAGAAAAGTAAAAATTAATAATATTATGGAGGCCAAAAACAATCTATTTAGAGGGGAACATGAATATATTGAGAGAAGGGGATGGACATAGAGGAGATGTGAAAAACTTAAAAAAAATGCTTAGAATATTATATAGGTATAAAGAGGTAGTACTGCTATTAAGGAATTTAATTCTCAGAGGTTTTGAATTGAGTAATAAATTTGTGGATTTAGTGTGTACACAATGGGGGATAGGGTCTACTAGTTAACTAAGGGTTTATCTGAGGATGTGCAGGACAAGAGTTCAGTCACATAAAGAAGAACAAAAGAGAGGAAAAGGTGAAAAGGATAAGAAAGGGAGAAAAAAGATCAGAAGTTCAGTAGAGCTAAACAAAAAACAAAAAATTTAATTAAAAAAGAAAAAAAAGAGAAAGAAGACAAGAAAAGAAAGAAAAATGCACATTCACGTATCCCTAAAATAAAAATTATAAGAGAAAAAAAATTTACTGGAAAACAATTTTTTTTCAAAAATCAAAAATTAAAGATTCATAAAATTTTAGGAAAAAAAAATTTTTATATATATATAAGGTAACAAAAAAAAGAGGAAAAAGAAGTAGAAGAAAAAAAAGTTCTTTGATTTTTTTTGGGAGGGGTGGGAAAAATCCTGTGTCTGTAACAAGCCTCATGTTGGAGTCTCTGGTCTGCTTGAGGTCCTGAGGAGGGGGAGGGGGGCCTTCCCTCCTCTGCTCCCTGAGAAGGAGTGAGGACGTCAGGCTTATACTCATGCCGTCTTAATTCCTGGGTCGTCTCTGGTCTGTGAACTGCAGGATGAAGATGTCCGCTCCTTGTCGGTTCTTGCTGGTGTTGAGTAGAATCCGCTTGCCACTGAGTCTGGCTCCTTCGTCCCAGACTCTCTGTGGCTCAGGTATGGTGCCCTGCGCTCGCCGCTGTGACTGCTGCTGCTGCTGCTGGCAAGCGCTCAGTTGTGTCTCCTTGCCATGGCATCCCCTCTCTTGCCTAACTCTCTGTCCTGTGATGGCACACTTGGTGTGATTCTCTGGCTTAAGACTGTTCACTGGAACTCAAAAACTGCTTTCTATGCGAGAGCTTGTTCAGATTTCAGCTACTCCTCCGCCATCTTCCTGGAACTCCTACAAAATTTTTATTAATACAATGCTAACATAAAAATAGGAAAGGTTTAAAGTATAAACAATAATTTTGGCATATAAAATTTATGCATATATGACCTATATACCTTATATGCATAAATATATACATCAGTAAGCAGACCTTCCTTTAAAAAGTTAAATTTAACATTTGAAATATTTGATTAATGCTTAATTCTAATTAATCAGTTCTATAATTAAAGAAACTATAATAACATATTCCATATATCATCTAAAGTCAATCATTTTTAACAGTGTTTTCCAGGTATGCCATTTTAGTGACAGTTACTGAAAAAATGCTTACAGAAACTTATAGAAAAGAAGGAATACATCCTAAAAAATTAACCTGAGAAACCTACTTTTTAAGAATGAGAAATATTCAGCATATCCCTGGCAAAGAGATGTTTTAAATATACATTTATTATACATATATATGTATATATATATATATATAGTATATCACAGGTAGTCATGAATCTATTCACCGATTTTGAAAAGCGAAACTAACATCAGACTAATCGAAGTGTCATATGAGTTCCCCATTTTGTGTTTCATCAACAATTGTAGCTTTCCTTCTTCTTATTTGTCCCTTTCTTCTTTAACAATATGCAACATTGGATAAGATTAAGCTTTAGGAAGCTCTGCTTACACTTGGTGATTTACTTTTGGTTGCAACACACTTATTCCCAGAGCTGGTGAGAGAAAGAGAATTAAACCAATGCTTTGTCAAATTGACTTGACTCACATGGTTGTCTTTTCCTCTTGCTTTATTTTCCTAGGGGTTGGTCATTCTTAAAGTTTAGAAATACACTACAGGGAACCAATATAAAAATGGCTTTCTAGAAGCTAATTTTTCATTGTCAACTCAAATTCCTCTGTTGTAAGATTTAAGCAGTGATTGTGTGTCCCCTACCTGCTGTTATTTCTTTACTTCCCTTCTTTTATTTCCTACTTTGAATGTTTCTCTTGTAATAAATCAAGTCAAAAAAAATAAAAGAAAGCAACATGGATTTGTTTTATTCTGGGCTCTGAGTTTAACCACTCATTTCAATTCAATAAACGTATAGGTCATGGTAATAAGAAGTAACCCCTAATTATCCTAAAAGAATGGCATAAAAATTCAAGTATAATACCCACAATACCAAGATAACATCTGATTTATCAGACACTGGAGTGATAAACATACTGGAACATGGAACAGTAAAGAGTCTATGTAAGAATTCTTCCTGTCACTTGAGAGAAAATGCACACATACATATGTGTATATATTTGTAAATATCTATGTATCTACTTATTTATCTCTCTATATCTACATATACACATGGAGAGATTGATAGATAGATATTAGGCAAGTCCAGATTTGTACATTCTCAATTTTTGTTTTAATATGTTCAATTTATTTGTATCCACACAAATTGTGTATATTTGTTGGTTAACCTACTGGTTAACCTTTTATTATATAATGTTCAAAATCCTTTCCCTCTAACTACATTTCTAACTGTGGTGACTTACCTAGTCACTTGGCCCGGGTCTCATTTGATGCAGCAAATCTGTGCAATGCAGTAGAAGCTGATTGTCACTCTTGACTTGATATCTTTTTATTTTGCCAAATAATTTTAAATTATTCACAACATAAACATTTTGACAACCTTAGTCAATTTGTAATTAGTAATGGTTTGTTAATTCTGAAAGATTCAATTTCACTTAAAATAAAGAAAATATTTTTTTAAACCTCAGTATCATTCTCCATAGTTCTGCATATATTTTTACTAAAGTATTGGCACTGATACTATGAATTGAAGAGAGAATCTATTTTCATAACTTCCTTTAATAATATTAACCAATAAAGAATTGGGGAGGATATTATTTCTCTGATTAAATAATTGCTTTTAATGGAAATTTTAATTTCCACTAATTCTCATTTCACAAGTACTATATAAGTGGTATATAATCTAAATAGCATAATAATTTAATAGAAACTACTTGCATGAGCCATACTTTTTTTTTTCTAGGTAATACTGCTCACATATGTAACAACTCAAATGAATTGGTAATCCATTGCAAACTTTAAAGCTAGCTTTTTGCTTCATTATTACCCTGGTTTCAAATAATATCTGTCAGATTTACTCCTTTATCACAAATATTGAAGTTTGCCAACATACATCTGACAGATATTATTTCAATATTGATTTTACAAAGTATTCAATAGTATAAATCTATTGAAGAACTATCTTCCGTTTAACAAAGTAAATACCAGGTAGCTGGGACATATATAGTTGGAAGGGGGTTTGAGGTCAGACAAGTAAAGAGAGGAAGGGTAAGTGAATATTCAATGTACATATGTCAAAATGGAGTGAGGTAAATTGAGGTGACTTAGGACAGATGGAGGAGCATTAAAAGGGTGTTGTTCAAGAATTGTAGTCACATATTGGTGTAAAAAATTGAAACCCCTTTGCACAATTACTTAATAATTTAAAAGGATATATTAGATATATCTCTTCCTTACTCAGAGAGAAGGGGATACACAACAAAATTCCATTCATCTTAACATTGAGTGAAAGTGAATTAGCCCATAGAATCATAACCTTTCTAAAATCTGTTAGAGAACTGATGTTGTAAGACAAACTAGTAGAAAAATTCCTGATAGATGTAATGGACAAACTGAATAAAACTAATGCCAGAGAAAGAAGACTGAGAATTCATCCTTCCTTATCCTTAGTTTCTCAAAAGAAACAAGCTATGATCAATAAGACTGGGATTAGGTTAAAAAAATTCAAGAAAATTTACTATAAATCTTTCAGCCTACCTCCAGCTGAGAACGGTGAAGAAATAACAATAAGAAAAATAGCTGATCTCTCCAATTCAACTATGCACAAAGTGAATTTGAATTTGAAGACAATTGTTATCTCGTCATAACAATAGTCCATCTTTTTCCATCAAAAACATTCAGTTGTGGTCAAGCTAACAGACGTAACAGATGAATAGCAACAGATGAAAATTTTGGAAGTAGTACACTAGAAAAATTAAATATGTACTAATATGTAACATGTACTATTATATTTTACAATGCATAATAGTATGTATGGGGAAATATTTATAGATAGAGAATTACATGAGAAATAGACATAATAGTAATGAAAACATAAGACATATATGTTAATGCTTAACCTACCATACATGATCAGAAACTAGACACTTAAATAAAAAAGAAAGAAAAGTATCCGTGTCCAGTAAAACAACCCAGGTGCCTCTCAATTGGACGAATGGATTGAGAAAATATGGTGTATGTACATGATGAAATTCTATGCTTCCATCAGAAAGAATGATGACATTTTCTCATTCATAAGGAAATGGAAAGAGTTGGAAAAAATATATTAAGCATTTTTTTCTCTGAAAGAACAAAATATCACTGCTAAATACTAATTTATTTGGTGATTTTGTTGTTGTTGTTGTTGTTGTCATTCATGGGGCTTGAACTCTAGGCCTGAGCGCTGTCCCTCAGCTCTTCAGCTCTAGGCTAGCTCTTTACCATTTGAGCCAAGGCACCACTTCCATTTTTCTTGTGATTTGCTGGAAATAAGACTTTCATAGCTTTTCCTGCCTGGGCTGGCTTATCTCAGCCTCCTGAGTAGTAAGGATTACAGGCATGAACCACCAGTGCTTGGCTTATCTGGTAATTTTTTTAAATTTTACTGCTTTTTTTCAAAACTTACTTATTAAGTTATTATTACTATTATTATTTTGTTTTAGTTTTTTGTCAGTCATGAGGTTTTAACTCTGAGCCTGAGCGCTGTCCCTCAGCATTTCAGTTCAAAGCTATAGCTCTACCACTTAAGCTACAACATCACTTCCAGTTTTCTGGTGGTTTATTTGGGATAAGAGTTTCACAGTCTTTCTTTTCTGAGCTGGTTTGAACCGCAATCCTCACATCTCAGCCTCCTGAGTAGCTAGGGTTACAGCTGCCTGGCTACTTCTTAAGTTTTAAACTATGGAATTTCCCTAGTTAGCCTATTTAATTTTCTAACTCATTACATTATGTTTTACCATATGATAATACAAATAAATAACTTTTTGAAATACTACACATTGGATATTGGTCTTATTTAAGGCTAAACACTGAATATTATTTTTACACCAATTATGATAATAAGTAGCATTTCAGCTTCAAATTCTTTGTACTTTTCAGGTCTCTTCTTCCAATATGTTTAAATCTCTACTCAGCTTTTATAAATTAGTAGATTTGAATATTTGCTGCTGAGTATTTCTTAGAAAGTTTACATAAATGATATGGACTTCTGATAACTTACATTCCACATTTTTTTGTTTTGTTTTATACATAAACTACAAACTATTTGGTAATGCAAAATTAACTGTTCTAGTTCCATCACTGTCTGTATTTTCTAGTGGTCTATAAAAAATGTGGTTTAATCAGTAAAATATATTGTTATGATCTATAAGTATCTGTGTAATGTAGGTTTGGGATTATATGAAAGATATCCATAACAGAAATCAGAGTTCTATACTTTCCATGCAGTAAAAAATATAAGCCAATGCAATCTCATCTTTCTTTGGTTTCATGTAAAGAACTATCCCTCATCATAGGCAATTCAGAAACAAGCAAAAGCCCTTACAAAAATTTATAATTTGTGAATAATTCAGATCACAAGTATAAATTCTGATTAACTCAACATTTAAATTTGTTTAAACAAATGGAAAAAATAATCAACATAATGTATATTATATTTGGAATGAGCCAGCTTTAATATAGTGGCTAGAAAATATGTTACAAAGCACTATCACAGTAGGCTGCAATAGTTTGTCTTCCAGCATTCATCTACAATTACTTTTAAGTTTTGGAACTTATTCTTCTCTCAATTGCTGTTTCCATTTTTGTAAATTCTGCAAGATTAAATATATTTAAAAATATATTAATTGAAATCTTATACTTAAATTATGTTTGCAAGAGTGCAGTTTATTGAATGCAAAAATTCTTGGGCAATATTGCTTCTATGATTTTCACTATTCAGACAAATCTCACAACTTATAACACTGCACATTTTTTAAAAATTGGAACTTTCTAATTTATAGTAAATTATTTGTCACAAATTTTTTTCCAAAGTAGCATCAGTATTGCATTCTTTAACAATGATGGATCAGTTGGGCATTGATAGGGTATGTTCAGGATTTGTTAAAGAAATGTAACCTAAGCCAGACTGTGGTGGCTCACGACTGTAATCCTAGCTATTCAGAGGCTGAGATCTGAGGATCATGATTCAAAACCAGCCCAGGCAGGAAAGTCCGTGAGACTCTTATCTCCAATAAATCACCAGAAAACTGGAAGTGGCGCTGTGGCTCAAGTGATAAAGCAATCGCCTTGAACTGAAGAACTCAGGGACAGCATCCAGGTCCCATGACTATGGAGGAAGAGGAAGGGAAGGAGGGGGATGGGGAGGAGGGGGGAAGGAGGGGAGTGGGAGGAGGCTCCTGAGTGCTCTCTGAGTGCTCTTTTAGTAAATGCTAACAATCAAAAAAAAAAGTGAAGTTAACCAGACCCAGAAAAACAAAAGTTACATGGTTTCTGTCATACGCAGTAAATAGTATGTACCTATAATTCTAGGTATGGGTACAGACACTGTTGGATGACTTGTACACTAGTGGTTACAAATGAATTAACATAGAGGCTGGGAATGTGGCTTAGTGGAAGAGTGCTTGCCTAGCATGCATGAAGCCCTGGGTTCTATTCCTCACTACCACATACACAGACTAAGCTGGAAATGATGCTGTGGCTCAAGTAGTAGAGTGCTAGCCTTGGGCAAAAGAAGCTCAAGGTCAGTGATTAGGCCTTGAGATCAAGCCCCAGGATTGGCACACACACACACACACACACACACACACACACACACACACACACACACACACACACACGATTTAACAATTGGATAATTATACAAATGAAGTATAATTGACTCTATGAAGATTAGATCAAATCCTAACAAAATGAACACCACTAAATGAGTACATAGAAGAGAATGGGTGGTATAAAGAGGAGAGTAGACCAATGAAGGGTGAAGGGTGGGTGGATTTAGTCAGGAATCCTTGTTATATACTATGAAATTAAGAAAAGTAAAGGAAGGGGGTTGGTCAAAGAGAGAGTGAGAATGTTGAAATGATGACACTGATCAAGACACATTGTATCTGTAAACCGCTTTATTAGATGACAACTCCTTTGTACAAATACTTAAAGATAACAAAATGCCCTCTTCATTAGAGATGATCAAAATTTCTCACATGTTTATTAATTAGTATTAATTTAATGAGATTTAACTTTATCAATTAAGTAAAATTCAAGGCAGCCAAAAACATAAAGGTGTTCAAACTGATCTGAATAAATGTTCCTTGATTCTAAACTGACCTCAAGATTCTAAACCCAAGAAACAAAGGCTATGAATTTCTGAGTATGTTTCATTCTGATGCTAACAACTTTGAAACTCTTGTTTTATGAGAGGCATATTGAGGCATCATAGTATATCTATGACTCCTATGCCAATTTCCAGACTACATAAATTATCAGATATATGTCAATAAAAATATTAGATTTGATGCTTGATAATGAACTATATAACACTATAAATATGTTTAGAGACATTAGATTTAGTTCTAACACACTCTGAGCAAATACAAATGTTATGAGAAAATATGACTGAGAAAATACTGGCAATGAATCTGAGTTACAAACTCTTATTAACGAAATGTATTTTTATTCTACAAGTAGGCATGAGAAATTAAGGAAGTTTGGTAACTCTATTTTGATTTTACATGTTCCCGTTGTGATTTCCTAAGCATTTGTAAAATTCTCCAAACATATACAAATATTCAGAATTTATTTTGGAAAAAAAGTACTGGAGAGGCACATCATAATAAACACAACAAATAAAACTGAATATCTGACATAACTCATCATAATAAAAATGACAAATAAAATGAATTAACTAACATACATAACCCTATAAATAGATCATTTAGTGTGAAACTGCAAAGATTTGGCCCACTAAGACTTTAAAGTGATGGTTACTAACACATCCCCATTTGCGTATCTACTTCAATTTACTGAACAGACAATGGGCCTTGGAGAATGACGGTAAATAACCATCAATTTAATTGAGCAGTGAATGGTGTTACAGCTGCTGTCCAGATGTGGTGTTCTGACTGAGAAGAATAAACCTCCTGTATTTTGCTTGACTATTGAACTGATTGGCTTTTCCACTCTTCTGACAAAAGTAAGTACCAAGAATTAACATGATTTTTCAAAAATGCAGGGAAACTAGTATATGTCTCTGTCTACTTTAAGGGAGAGTGTCACTATTTCAATACTCTTAGTAAATTCATCTTTAGGAAATATAGCATCTCAGATGATTTATTAGTAGTCTTCTATTCATGGATCATCAATTCCAAGATCCTCACAGGGCATTTAAAACTTCTGAATTCTGTGCACAGTGTTTTTTGTTATAATACACACTTTCATATGACAAAGTTTATCTTATTATTTAGGCACAGAGATTAACAACCATAACTCAGAATAAAATAGAATAACTATGCTAGGTGCTGGTGGCTCATGTCTCTAATCCTAGCTATTGGGGAGGCCGAGACTTGAAGATTTTGGTTCAAAGGCAGCTTATGCAGAATAGACCACGAGCCTCTTATCTCCAATTAATCACCAAAAAGCCAGAAATGGAGGAGTGGCACAAGTGGTAGAGTATTAGTCTGGATGAAAGAAGCTCAGAGACACCACCCAGGTACTAACTTCAAGCCCAAGGACTGGAAGAAAAAAGGAGAGAGAATAATTGTAATATTGCAGTATTGATTATATGGATTGTGTATATCTTATGATGATATGAAATTATACATAAAGTAGCACTGCATTCCGTTCTTGGAATTTTTAATTTACCAGTATCAATACGACTGTGTTTCCAGGCCAATATTAAGTCTAATAATAAGATTGCTTGAACACTACTGCAACACTACATTAATCAATCTGATTGCAAAGAGACATAGTGTGCTTTGTTGTATAAAAAGGTTAGTGACAAGATATGATTTTGCTACATAAATTAAATATTAATAAAATTCCTTGCTCTCTGATTGTTAAAAGGTATCTATTCAAAATGGAGCTGTCTCAACCAATGGGCTCATGATTAGTAAAAATGATTGCAAAATGAAAATTTCACTGGTATATACAGTAAATTCATTTGGAATGGCTTTATCTTGCACTCCTGAGAGCTTCATTTGTCTGCAGAATGACCATTCACTGGTTACTACAGTTTATCATATCTGGGAAGACAAGCTAATTATCACCTAGCAAATTAGCAATATTAGATCACTGCCCCTGTACAATTGCTCTCCTTGACAAAGCCTTGTTTCCAATTACGGTGTCTTCTCTCTGTGAATTCTACCACCTATGACCATTCAAACACCACTATTACAGAATTCTGCACAACCTTGGCCTAACTATCTCAGAATAACTAATTTAAAAAACCCAACAAACATTGGTTTGGTAGCCTGAAAATAATGTCTAATGAAACTCATCACATTATATGTGTACACTTGAATGAACCAAAAAAGTAAAAATGAATTTTCCATTACTGTAATATTTGGTAACAAGAAGAAAGGAAAACAAATGGAGTCAAATACTTTGCTCTATATAATAATTCACGGACAAAATGCTTGCTTTCAATTTTTCAATATGGCTTTTATTTCTCTGGTGGCTTTCATGTTTAAATTTATTAAATGTTTTGATTTTATTTAATAAACATAAGCAATGGAAAATAATGTCAAAGGCTAAGAAACAGAACTATGTTAAAATTTTTGGCTAAAATTAGCTTAAGAATTTTACTAGTGATATATAATAGTGTGACTTAATAACTTTTCAAACAAAAGATTCAGTACATATTAAATAATTGATCTGATTAAACACTTAGAAATAACCAATAAATGAACAAATTCTTGTATCTAAGACTGAGAATAATAGAATACTTGAGTTACATAAATGAAATTTGTGAAATTTCACCGTGGAGAACTAGATAATTATTAAGTTTTTGGAAATTTACACATATCCATCAAGATACATCCATCATGTGGGATAGCTAAGTAGGCTTTTGCATGTTACTGCCATAGATCACTTTTCTTGTTGGTTGTAACTTTTTGATGTTGCCATTAATTGCTGATGTCCCTCTGCAAATGCACTATTGCCTTTAGCTTGTAATTGGAAACACAAGTAATGCTCCTAACTTCCACTTGGACTCATCTACTATATGTCTTTAATACATGCATAGTGAAATCAAATACTATCTTCCATTCATTCTATGTATTGAAACTCTGCATTCTAAAAATTGTGGGAAATAACAGAGCTCTTTAAGGAAAACCTGGGTCTGCTATAAAATGAAACAAGGTAAGAATCAATTGATTAGCAGACCCCCATAGGCTCACTACTTTGACGTGAGAGTGTTACATTTCTTTTCTGTAGAAATCAGCCAGAAATTTGTGAATTATCCACTTATTTCTGCATCACTCATGTACTCATATACTCATGCTTTACTCATTACACCCTAGGAAACAGTTTTGGGGCCTTCTACAATTTATTAAAGGAAAAATTACAGAGTAACATTTTGGCTTATTGAAGACTTGGCTTATACAAGGCAAGAAGATCTTGTTTCTATGTTACTCAAAAGTTTCTATAAATTATTATAGTCCATAAAATTAAGGGACCAAATGGCACAATTATTATGTTAATTCCAATTGCATTTTAGCCAAGTATAGATGCTCTCTGTTTATATTTTGCAGACTATCTACTTTGAATTGCAACTCTGAACAACCATATAGCATAAAATATATATTAGTCACACATCTCTGGTGTTTGGCTTGACTTGGAAGCCCATTTTGGTTATCATAATCACATTATGATGACAGTAAAGCATTCCATTCAGCCTCTGAACCTTTTCGTCCCCACTTCACTGAGGAGCTCATTCATACTTGCTGCCACTCCCAACCAGCAGATAAGCCCCCATTGCTATTTATCACTGTTTTTTTTTATCTGGACTCTGCAATAGGAGCTGGTAGTCTCAGAAGCCGGAGGGCTGAGGCAGGAGGATATCTGACCCCAGGAATTTGAATTATAGACGGATTTAGTGAACAATTCCCAAATAATAAATACACTACACACTAACCCACTACATTGGTTCTCTGTTGATATGTATACTAAAACATGCAACAAAAATGTTAAGAATTTCAAATTTTTTAGCTGGATCAACTTAAGTTTGCATTTATGTTGATCACCTCATCAAAATATTAGTTATTCTTAGACACTGAATCCACACATCAACCATAAAAGTTATTATTTATTCCTCTCTAAGATATATTTCGATATTTATTGTACAGGTTTATTTATTAAAGCATACAATAGAAACAAGGCAATAGTGTAAATGAATTATGATACTTGCTTTCTCATACACTTAGAAAGATGATAGCAAATTGAATCTAAGAAAGAGATTTGACAGAAATGATATCTACAAATAGAAAATAGACTTTTTGGAAATAGGAAAAACATCACTATTTTTTTTTGTCTGTCATGGGGCTCTGCCCTCAGCTCTTCAGCTCAAGGCTAGCATTCTACCACTTGAGCCACAGAGCCACTTCTGGGTTTTCCTGCTTATGTGGTGCTGAGGAATTGCACCCAGGGCTTCAGGCATTCAAGGCAAGCATGCTGCCACTGAGCTACCTTCTCAGCCCCCTAAAATATTAATTTTTAAAAGAGCAGTGAAGATGAAATTGAAATTAAAATGAATATATAATAAAATATCACCCTTAAGAATAAAAATTTTACTCATTATCTATCTAAAATAATGTTTGTAAAGACCATAAGATGCTCATTGTAAACAGATATAAAAGAGTCAGGTTAATAAAATTATATCAAATGAGTAAATACTGAAAAAATGAGAAATGTGCATGTATGTTTACCTGAAGTGCATCATATCAATCTATGCCTACATTTTATAATTTATAATCACATTACTCATATTATATAAGGACAAATTGATTCTAGTAATTAAGAAACTGTGCACAGACAAATATGATTATGCTATTATTTTTGATTAGTTATTCAAAGGAGGTATCATTTAGTAAACAGTTCATGAATATAGCACATTTCAAATAGTGTGACCCCTTCAACATTCTTACCCGATTCGATCCATCACTTCCCTTACTTTCTTGAGTTTGTAGTATATGCAATGAATTATTGACTATCATTCCCTCTTTCCCTTTCATTTGTGTTGACACTTTAGGTCCAACACACATCTGTCAAGTACCCATCGTCTGGTGTTTATTTTCTTGGGCTTTGATCTAGTCTTTCTTTAAAAATTGGAGCTCTACTTAGAGTCTATTATATCTCAGTAAATTCAGTGGTAGGCATTTGTATGCCTCCCAACGTGTTTACTTAAAGATTTAGAGGCACATTCTATATGCCACAAAAGAGGGATACATGCAACTTTAGTTTTTCTGAATCTGGCTTGCTTAATTTAATATAATTTTTCCAAGACTTACCATTCTATTATTTGTAATACAATGTCATTCTTTCTAAATGGATGAGTAAAATTCTACTGTGGATATATGCAACATTTTCTCGATACATTTGTCCATTGAGAGGCATCTGGGCTGATTCTATATCTTCACTCTAGTGAATAGTGTTGTAGTGGCAATAGATTTTCCATTAAAAAACTAACCTCTTTCCAATAGTATATATGAAAAACAAATTGTCCATAAGGAGATACATGTAGAATAAAATGTCAATAAATAATCTGAAAGCTAATATTTGAATATGTTGACAAACTCAATGTGAGCAATACCTCATCAAAATAATTCAAAAATCCCCTGCTCTTAAAAAAAAGATAGACAAAGCCAGGTGCTAGTGGCATACCCCTGTAATCTTAGTTACTCAGGAGGCTGAGATCTGAGATCATGGTTCAAAACCAGCCCAGCAGGAAAGGGATGAGACTCTTATCTTCAATAAACCACTAGAAAACTTGAAATGGCCCTGTGGCTCAAGAGGTAGAGCACTTACCTGGAGCTGAAGAGCTGAGGGACAGTGCCAAGCCCAGAGTTCAAGCCCACTACCAACAAAAAAAGACAAATTCTAAATGCATTTAGAAAAATTTTAGTATGTCAAAAAGCTACAGGAAAAATATTAAAAGGGCACAGTATAAGAATACAAAATTCATTTTTATAAATAAAAATTGTAAGTTTGTTTGATATGTGCTATCATCTCTATGTATGTGGGTGATTGGGTCAAAGCAAACACAAATAATCAGATATACCATGTTCCACTCTTTCATAATAAAATTGTGTGGTGTTTGCATATTATGTATCCATTTCCTCTCTCATGCTTTAAATATCATTTATATTATGATTAAAACTGAAACAATGAGCATGCTATCAAAAAGTTACACTGCTTTCCTAGGAAGAAATAATGAGCAAAATGTCCATTTTTATTCAAATAAAACTACATAGGGGGAAAGTTCTTATAAAATATAAACTATACCCTGGAAAAATAAAATATAAAGTACAAAGGAATCTCATATATACTTGTCATTAACCTGTATTAACACATATAGATTAAGACTTAGGAAGTATTTATTACATACATTTGTTAATTGGTTTCAAAATATCTTATTTGCTTATATAAAGATTACTATTTCCAGAGATAATTATTTGTAAAGAATTGGTAATTTGATGATGATAAATTATCAATTTCAACTGTATTTGTACATATTCTTTTCCCACAGTACACAATAACTAGGCTGGTAGTGGTTACAGAAATATTCATTTGTGTCATGATAATGGAGGTTGTGAAACCCAGGATATGGTTCAGTTATCTTTTTTTCTTTCTTTTCTAAATCAAACGCTATTTCTTTATCGTTATAAAATTTTTTAATATTACTTTTTATTGTCAAGGTTATGTACATGTGGTTTACAGTTCCATAAGTAAGGTAATGAGTATATTACTTGTTGAACTTGTTACCCCCTCCCTCATTTTTTTCACACTTTCCCTCCCCTATATCCCCAGGTTGTACAGATCATTTTGTCTTGTGAGTATTGCTGTTGCATGGGTTTCCCCTTTGTCCTTCCTATCACCATTTTGTTGTTCCTCTTCCCTTCCCTAATTCAGATAAACTTATATACAATATATATGGTACCAATATCAAATTCAGTGCCAACAAAGGATAAATCATAGGGGGAAGAATACACAAAAGAAACACAAAATCACATAGCACATTAAAAACAACAACAGCAAAGAAAAACCTCTTGTCTCCATGTTTTAGAATTCATTTCACTTAGAATCATCATATATGGTCATATGGACATAGATATTGAGCTATTTTGCTATCTGCCAAGGTTATCCTATATGTGTACTAATTATTGCAAATAAGGGAACCAATTGGACCTATGTTTTTTTTGTGTGTCATCCTTAAAGCACACATGTGTTTTGTTCTCCATTGTGGCAGACAAAAGGCAAGAGAGGTGCTGTCTGATAGAGAACATGGTCTAAGATTTTCCTAGAAAGGATAAACAGTCTTCAAGGGACAGTTACCTTTTGAAGACCCCACCTCCTCTTTGTGATATTAGGATCTCAGTTAAAATTCAAATAAATTTTCTAGAAGGAATATTCAAACCAAAGCATGAAACTTCATTACTGTTAAAGAGTCATGTTTAGAAGTCCAGTTTTATTTAATTTTAATTTCATTTTATTGTAAAGATACTGTACAAAGGATTGCAGTTACATGAGTAAGGTAATTAGTACATTTCTTGTCTAGCATTGTTACCCCTACACTTGTTGTTCTCCCACTAACCCTTCCTGCCCCCACCTACCTTGCTTCCCCGCACCTGCCTGAAGTTGTAAAGTTCATTTCCACTATACCGTCTTGTGGGCATCATTGTTGCAATATAATTTAAACTTAATATACATTCATTATCCAAAAGTGTGTTCTTATGGCATCTTCATTCATCCATCCATCTACACAAACTTGTGTACATACATAGGTACATACATGTGTACAATGTATTGTAATTGTATTTACTTTATTTTTCTTAGTTTCCCCTCCAATTCTCCCTTTCTCATTCTCCATCTGTCTTTTAATAACTCTCCATTTGCTTTCATGACTAATACAGCTAATATTAATATTAGCCTTCATATATGAATGAAAATGTGATACATAGACTTATGGGGCTCATTTCCCTTAACATGATGATCTCCAGTTGGACTCATTTCCAGCGAAGATGCTGTTTCCTTCTTCTGATGACTAAGTCTTCTTCATATCACATTAAAAAACTTTATTCACCCATTGGTGGGCATATGGACTATCCCACAATTTGGCTATTATAAATAGTGCCACATAGTGAAGCTGATTCTGTAGTCAGCTCGCTGTGGGTCTTTGGAGCATTTAACCAGAATAGTGGAAATTTCTATTTCAGTAAATTTAGTTATTCACTAAAATTTAAATATATTTTCATGTTTAAGAACCTAGAAGCCAAGCATTGGTGACTCACATCTGCAATCCTAGCTACTTATGATGCTGAAGAAAAGGATCTCAATTTGAAGCCAACTTAGAGACATTTATGTCCAATAAATCAGCAAAAGGCTAGCACTGTAGTGATACCTCAAGTGGTAGAGCACCAGCCCTGGGCAAAAAAGCCACCAGTGTGAAAGAGATTGAGTTCAAGACTCAGTACCAGCACACAGTCACAAAGAAATCTGAACAGTCATTAACTATTTCAGAATAAACTTAAAATTGTGTGTGGATGAAAAAAACATGATTGGTTATATTAAAGTGTTAATAATTTTATTTTCTAAATTAATATTAAATGTTTCTTTGTTATCATTTTTCTCATTGACATCACAAAAAATAAAATGAGATTATAGTAGATGTGAATTTATTGTGTTAATGGGCATTGGTTATAAAAATTGAATGTTAATCCTCACATGTAGAGCAATGTGACACCAGAAGCAGAGCTTATAAAAGTTTTAATAAAGAAGTCAAATTAGAGTGAGAAGATGAAAGTTAAGTACAGGAATGGCCAGAGTGGGAAACTTATAAATTTTTGGTCAAAGAGTTTTCTTGTATAAGAAATGAGCAAATACAGTGGGTGTGGTGCAGAATTATTTCTGTAGTATCTGGAGAATTCTAGCTATTCAGTGTGAATTAGTAACAGACTAAAATAATATGAATTACAAGAGGTTAAGTGTAAGGAAGCGAAAAGCAAATGCATGTATGTTCAGGTTCACATAAAATGCTACTGAAACACAGACTTCCATGATTAAATCACACACATTGAAAAAGACTATGTTCACACCATATTGTGCTCTATTGACTGGCTAATTCAGGTGAACTGAGTTTCTATGTGCTTTAGCTCTTCTATCTGTGAGATTTCAGTAAATTATATTGTCGAGGTGCAGGACTGTTTTAAATTATATAGATCCTAAAGAAAAGAAACAGCTATACATTTTTAGTGGAGTGATAATGAACACTGATTTATACACAAATTAACATTTAATGAATTGTTGATAATACTCTTTAGAAGTAAAATATGGAAGAGTAAGAGCAAAATGCTTAGGACAGCTATTAAAGAATTCAGATGAGAGGGTGAACATCTTACTTAAATAACAAACAGGAACTGATAACTGATTGTGTTGGACTACAAGATGAAGACAAGAGTTTAGGAAAACTTATAATGTTTCTTTTGTTTGTTTATTAACCCAAGTAAAAAATATGAGATTGCTTAGAATGAAAAAAGACTAAAAGAGGAAATAAAAAGTAGAAATGTGAGAGAATGTAATCATAATATATATATTTCTATATCTATATATATATACACATATATATGTGGGGGTGCGTGTGTGTGTGTGTGTGTGTGTGTGTGTGTGTGTGTGTATGTGTGTAAGTGAAAACTAGAATAACTGAGAGGTAGACAGGGTTGGGTTAGATGGGGGAGAATGTTGGAATGGGTATAACATTGATCAAGATGCATTATACTCACAAACTGACATGTTGAATTTAAACGACTTAAAGACAATAAAATTATAATAATAAAGACATATAAAAGCAATTCAGTAAAATTTTCAGGTGGAAAATTTGAAAGTAGTATCTGATAGGCATACGGTAATGGAGAATAAATATTCAGTGACCAGTTGTAATTTTGGGCCTGGTTATTAGGAGAAGAAATGAAGCTTGAAATATAAAAATTCAAAAATCTGAGCACAAAGATAATATTTGAAATCATGAGTCTAGATGGATTCATCTAGTCACTAAATATAGGGTATACATATATACACAAATTATCTTTTGAATATGTACACACATTCAGACAAACATTTATACTTGTCTGTGTATGTGCACATGTTTGTGTATATATTTCTATAGACACTCTATCTTTTGATATGTGTTACACATTTGGATTTGTATAACTTGCTAGTGTGATAATTTCTGTTATGAAACAGAAGATATTATCAACTCTCATGAGTTTCTTTTCATCAACCCTCTCCTAGTCTATATCATTTGGCAAGTGGTTGACACTTATATAATTGAGAAACCCAACATCTATTTCTGACACATGGCTTTTGACATGAAAGGATAAATTGAGTAAAAGTTCAGTAGAGCAGATCTGAGCACAAAACACGGACCTGCCCTGGCTGTCACATTCAGCTCCTTGGTTCGCTTCAAAGTGTCACTCTGAGCTCTCCTCTTCTCTGCTGCAAAGATGGCATCATAAGCAACAAGACTCCTCATGCTGAATTTATAAAGATAGATGAAAACAAGAAACATCCTCCACTCTTCCCTAATTTATTGCAGAGAATTGGCTTAGGGGTATGCCAGGAGAACAATGTCAAGCCCCAAAGATATAATCTAGACACTTAAGGAAATATACACATAAAAGATTTATGAGAAGAGAGAAAATAAAGCAAGAAGAAAGCTGAGTGCAGCACAGCAACAACTCATAAAAATACAAGTCCTGATTATTTAATGGCACATAAACTCATGGAAGCAGTGGGAGTTCTGAGATCTGAAAAAGAATATTGCACAAAGCAAAAAGTAATGGAAACATACATCTATCATGGTTCAATTGTAGTAAGTCCTTTATCCTCATGAACAATGTTCTACTCTCAAGAAACATGAATATAATTTTTTTCCAAGCATTTCCATTTCCTAAACAATGGGGCAATGTCCTTCTTTCTGATGGAGACATAGAATTCTATTGTGTATATATACCACATTTTATTGATTCATTCATCTACTGAGGGGCATCTGGGTTGGTTCCATATTTTAGCTATGGTAAATAATGTTGCAATAAACATGTTTGTGCTGGTAGCTTTAGTGTGGTCTTGTTTGTAAACATTTGGGTAAATGCCCAAAAGTGTGATTGCTGGGTCGTAGGGGAGCTCAATGTGGAGTCTTTTGAGGAATCTCCATACTACTTTCCAAAGTGGTTGAACAAGTTTACACTCCCACAAACAATGAAGTAAGGTTCCCTTCTGTCCACTTCCCCTCCAGCATATGTTGTTATTAGAGTTCTTGATTTTAGCCATTCTAACTGGGGTGAGGTGTTATCTCAATGTTGCTTTGATTTGCATTTCTTTTATGTCTAGGGATGTTGAGCATTTCTTCATGTGTCTATTGGCCATCCTTCTTTCTTCTTCAGAGAAGTTTCTATTTAAGTCTTTAGCCCACTTATTTATTGGGCAGTTGTTTCTTTGAGTATTTGTTGTTGGGGGATTTAATTTTTTGAGTTCCAAGTATATTTTAGATATGAGACCCTTGTCCGTTGTATGGCTAGTGAAGATCTTCTCCCAATCCGTGGTAAGCCAAGCCCAAAGAAACATAGGTCCCATGGTTTCCCTTATTTGCAATATCTAGTATATGTATGAATCAAGCAGAAAAGGTCAGATAAGGTGATGTTAGGAAAATGAACCCTTAGATATGTATTTAAATGTTTTTTTCTTTTATGCAATTATTTCTAATGCATTTATAAGATTATATCTTTGTTGCTTTGTATGTCCCTCCCCTGCAGTATAATCCCTGCTTTCACTATATTTGATGTCGGTATAATTTGCGGAGGGGGAGGGGAAAAACAAGTCGTTTAAAGATACAGGTGGACCCGTTGCAACAATGAGAAGTACAAGTTGTCATGTCGAAAACGGACTTTACAACTTTGGTGGGGAGGAGGACTGGGTGGGGGGCCAGGGGAGGCTGGGAAGGGATATGAAGGGTAAACAAAGGAGGAGGCTGCAATGCTTGATAAGAAATGTACTCCTTACCTTGCCCATGTAATTGTAACCCCTCTGTACAATATGTTCACAAAAAAAAGAAACATAAATACACAGTGACCCTCTATAACACTAACCTACTCTGTTATGAACTCAAGTAAGGTAACTGCAATTATGGTATTTTTTATCACCAGGCAATATTTTTCTGAACAAAATGTGAATTAACATAAATCAAACTATGCAGTAGTTTGTTTTTCTAATGGGGAACAGTGGATAAGTGTGGATCAGGGATATTCTAGGTGTCAAAATGAACAAAGTATTGAGAGCTAGGAGGAAGCAAATAAGAAGATACAGTAGCAGCAGTGTGAAACAACAAAAACTATGATGGTAAAACTACTTCCTTCAGATTTCCCTAGAGATATCAGAGAAGAGGCACTATCAAAATTTCTAGTGTCAGTGGTAAAGCAACTAATTAGAATTTTCACTATAAAAAAATCAAGTTTCCAGCTACTGTTTGTCGAAAGGCCTCAACTCTACCCAGAACCTAGCCTCATCACCGCATCCCCCTCTTTTGTATTCTCAAAGCAGATCACCCTCCCAGAAAACTAACCTGGGAGGGAGATCTCAAAATCTTGGGTAAAGCAGAGCATTTTTCTGCCTCTTCCAACAAACCGACTTAAGAAACCAATCAAGCCACAGGACCTCAAGCTGACCAGAGACTCCAACAAGAGACTGGTTACAGACAAAAGGGAGATACAGGATTCTTCCCACCCCTACCCCATCCCGAAAAAAAATCAAAAGACTTTTTTTTCTTCTTCTTCTTTTCTTTTTTATTGTTTGTTTTTTTGTTTTTTGTTACCTTATATATATATATATATATATATATATATATATATATATGTATATATATATATATATATATATAAATTTTTTTCTCTTCTAAAACTTTATTAATCTTTAATTTTTGCCTCTTCTGAAAAAAACAATTGTTTTCCAGTAACTTTTTTTTCCTCCTCTTTTAGTTTTTATTTTAGGAATATGGGAATGAGCGTTTTCCTTTCTTTTCTTGTCTTCTTTCTCTTTTTCTTTCTTTCTTAATTATCTTTTTGTTTTTTGTCTAGCTCTACTGAACTTCTGATCTTTTCTTCTCCCTTTCCCATCCTTAAAGTTTTTCACACCTCCTCTATGTCCCTCCCTTTCTCTCAACATAATCACATTCCTCTCTAAATAGACGGTCTTTTAATCTCTGTAATAACATTAATCCTTCCGTTTCTATTTTTTTTCTGATTTCTTTTCATTCACCTCTCCCTCTCTTCTCTTTCTCTCTCTCTCTACTTGTATCCTACCCAACCCATTTCCTGAATTGTGACTAGGACGTAGTTAACTCTCCCTGTGCCTCCCCACACCAATCTATTCCTATTTTTTACCCACATCTCTCCCTAATCCTAATAATTTCTGGTTTTCCAAATTCTTTTCTGCGGCTCGAAGTCCTTTAACATATAGTTGTTTGATGTGGAATAGATGTATCTGTTGAACTAGATTGTGTCTGTAGACAATTGACTGTACAAATGCAAACTTTGCTTGATGGTTGCCTTAAGATAGTGTTCTAGCACAAAACTGGTGCTATCCTCATCTCAAATGGGCAGAGTAAGATGGAAAAACACAAGAAAAATGGCAAATTCGGGTATCTCAATTCCCAATCTTGATAATCAGGGATTAGAACAGATAATGAATAATCCAGAGGAGAGTTCCCAAATAGCTCTACAAACACTACTAGCAAACATGATAAATGAGAAGTTTGACAATGTACAATGGACTCCATATGAGCGTGATAGGGAGAGAGTGGAGGCATCCCAGAAGTTTATACAGGAATATCATAAGCGTGAGGAAGCTACTCAAAAACTAATAAAGGATTTGCATGAACAACTTGAGAATACTCAAAGAGAAAGGGAGGAATGGCGTGAGCAGGCTGAGAACACTCAAAGAGAACTACAGGAATCCCAGGAACAGGAGGAAGCTTATCAAAGAGTAATACAGTAATTGAGAGAGCAGGTAGAGAACATACAAAGATCACTAAAGGCATCCATAGAATCCATTAACAAAGAGCTGAAGGAAGTCAGGGAGACCACAAAGGGAAAGCTGAATGGAACCCAACAGAAGGAATGGGAGTCCAAAGAAACCATATCCAATCAACTAAGTGATTTGAGGACAAACACTGAACACCAAATTAAGGAAGAAAAGAGATTCATACAAGACTTAAAACAGAGCTTCAACAAAGAACTTGAAGCCATCAAAGCTGACCAATTAGAAGGAAAAGAGATAAAAAACAAAGTAGAGAGTCTTGACAGCAGGTTAGACCATGCAGAAGACCGAATCTCAGGGATTGAAGACAGCCTAGATATCATAGAGAAAGAACATACAACCATCCAAGACAAGTCCAAGAAATATGATAGATCTATTCAACACATGGAAGACACCATCAGAAGGCCTAACTTAAGGATAATGGGTGTAGAGGAGCACCTAGAAACAGAAGTTAATGGTCTAGGAAATTTGTTTAAAAGGATCCTAGAAGAAAACTTCCCAAACATGCAAAAAGATAGGCCTATTCAGATACAAGAAGCCTTTAGAACCCCAAATAGACCAGACCAGAATAGGACATCCCACCGTCACATTATAATCCACACAGGATCAATTCAGACCAAGGAAAAGATCCTTAAAGCTGTCAGGGAGAAGAGGGCTATCACCTATAAAGGGAAACCAATTAGAATCACCTCAGATTTCTCAGCAGAGACAATCAAAGGAAGAAGAGCCTGGAATGATGTATGCCATGCCCTAAAAACAAACAACTATCAACCAAGAATACTGTACCCAGCTAAGCTCTCCTTCATAACTGAAGGCCAAATAAAAACCTTCCACAATAAAGAAAAATTGGAACAATACATCTCCACCAAACCAGCCCTACAAAAGATTCTTAAAGATGTCCTACACATAGGAAACCAACCAGACCACAATAAAGGCCAACAAACTGCACCCAAACTGAGAATCCAAGAACCATAGGAAGAACCCAGTTTTCGCAGCCCCCAAGAAGGTGGATAACATGGCAGGAACTCCCAAATACCTCTCAGTCCTATCTCTTAACGTTAACTGACTAAACTCTCCAATTAAGCGACATAGACCGTCTAGTTGGATTAAAAAACAAGACCCTTCTCTCTGCTGCCCACAGGAGTCACATGTTGCCCGTAAAAACAAACACATTTTCAATGTTAAAGGCTGGAACAAAATCTACCAAGCAAACGGCCCTCATAAACAGGCGGGAGTTGCAATCCTAATATCAGATAAAATAGACTTCAAATTAAAATTTGTGAGAAGAGATAAAGATGGTCGCTACATATTAATTAAAGGATCTTCCTTCAGGAGGATATTACAATTCTAAATATCTATTCGCCAAACAATGGAGCACCCAAATTTATCAAAGAAACACTACTTTCCCTCAAATCCCATATAGATCCAAAGACATTAATTGTTGGGGATTTTAACACACCACTCTTCCCACTAGATAGATCAACTCGACAAAAACTCAACAGAGAAACCTCAGATCTAAACAGCTGCATAGATCAAATAGACTTAACAGACATTTACCGAACATTTCACCCAGCAGCATCAGAATACACATTCTTCTCAGCAGCACATGGAACCTTTTCTAAAATAGACCACATTTTAGGTCACAAAGCAAACTTGTCTAAATTCAGAAACATTGAAGTTATACCTTGCATTCTCTCTGACCACAAGGGAATAAAATTAGAACTCAACACCAAAAGCCACCAAAGAAAGTCCGGTATCACATGGAGGCTGAACAACACAATGTTGAATCAAGAGTGGGTCATGGAAGAGATTAGAAAGGAAATTCAAATGTTCATGCTATTCAACAAAAATGAACACACAAATTACCAGCTCCTCTGGGACACAGCAAAGGCAGTACTCAGAGGCAAGTTTATAGCTCTGAGCTCCTACATCAACAAATTGGAGAGATCTGAAACTAACAATTTAATGACACATCTAAACCTCCTTGAAAAAGAGCAGCAAGATAAACCCCAATCCACTAGACGAAAGAAATAATCAAAATTAAATCAGAATTAAATGAATTAGAATCCATAAAAACTATAGAAAGAATCAACAAAACAAAGAGTTGGTTCTTCGAAAAACTTAAAAAACTTGACAGACCCTTAGCAAATCTTATCAGAAAAAGAAGAGAACACACCCAAATTAATAAACTCAGGGATGAGAATGGAAACATCACCACGGAAAAAACCAAGATTCAGAACATTATAAGGGAATACTTCTCAAAACTTTATGCTAATAAGTTTGACAACTTGGCAGAAATGGACCTCTTCCTAGCAAATATTGACATGCCAAAACTAAACCAAGATGAGTTAAACTATCTTAACAGGCCCATATCAAGCATTGAAATAGAAACAGCAATAAGAGACCTCCCAGCTAAGAAAAGTCCAGGACCAGATGGTATTACAGCGGAATTTTACAAGGCCTTCAAAGCAGAGATCACACCAATTCTTCTCCAACTCTTCAATGAAATTGAAAGAGAAAGCTCACTACCGAACACATTCTATGAAGCCATCATAACCCTCATCCCAAAACCAGGCAGGGACTCATCAAAGAAAGAGAACTATAGACCCATTTCTTTGATGAACATTGATGCAAAACTTCTCAACAAAATTTTGGCCAACCGACTTCAACAATTCATCCAAAAAATCATACACCACGATCAAACAGTATTCATTTCATGGATGCAAAGCTGGTTCAATATACGCAAATCAATTAATATTACTCATCACATCAACAGGAGCAAGAACAAGAACCACATGGTTATCTCAATAGATGCAGAAAAAGCAGTCGACAAGATCCAACACCCCTTTATGATGAAGGTTTTGGAAAAATTAGGAATCCATGGAACATTCCTCAATACAATAATGGCTGTATATGACAAACCTACAACCAGCATTATACTCAATGGTGAAAAACTAAAGCCATTTCCTCTTAACTCAGGAACAAGACAAGGATGCCCACTCTCTCCACTTCTCTTCAATCTAGTGTTAGAATGCCTAGCTAGAGCAATAAGACAAGATGCAGACATAAAGGGGATCCAAATAGGGAAAGAAGAAATAAAACTCTCCCTCTTTGTAGATGACATGATCTTGTATTTAAAGAATCCCATACACTCCACTCCCAAATTACTCAAGCTGATTCAAAACTTTGGCAAAATAGCAGGTTATAAAATTAACCCCCAAAAATCAATGGCTTTTCTGTATGCCAACAATGAGAAAAGTGTGGCGGAAATTAGGAAAGCAACTCCATTTGTAATAGCCCCACAAAAAATAAAATACCTAGGAATTAACTTAACTAAAGATGTGAAGGACCTCTATGATGAAAACTTTAAAATCTTGAAAAAGGAAATCAACACAGAACTTAAAAAATGGCAAAACCTCCCATGATCCTGGATTGGAAAGATTAACATCCTGAAAATGGCAATACTTCCCAAGGCTATCTACAAATTCAACGTGATACCTATCAAAATTCCAACCTCATTCTTCAAGGAAATAGAAGAGGCAATCCAAAAATTCATATGGAACAATAAAAGACCCCGAATAGCAAAAACGCTCCTCAACGGAAAGAACACTCCTGGAGGAATATCAATACCAAATTTCAAACTCTACTATAAAGGATAGTAATCAAAACAGCTTGGTATTGGCATAAGAACAGACCTCAGGACCAATAGAATAGAATTGAAAACCCAGAAATGAACCTACAGACCTATAGCCATCTAATCTTCGATAAGGAAGCTAAAACAATAGAATGGAAGAAAGACAGCCTCTTCAGTAAATGTTGCTGGCAAAATTGGTTAACTACATGTAGAAAACTAAAGCTAGATCCTTATATATCACCCTGCACCAGAATCAACTCCAAATGGATCAAAGACCTTGAACTCAAAGCAGACATTCTGAAAACATTACAGGATGGAATAGGAGAAACCCTAGGTCTCCTTGGCTCAGGCCGAAATTTTCTGAATAGAGACCCGGAAACACAACAAATCAAAGAAAGGTTGGACAAATGGCATTGCATAAGGTTGCAGAGCTTCTGCAGGGCAAATGACATAGCTAGCAAGATCAATAGAAAGCCCACCGATTGGGAGAAGATCTTTACTAGCCATACAACGGACAAGGGTCTCATATCTAAAATATACTTGGAACTCAAAAAATTAAACCACCCAACAACAAATCCTCAAAGAAACAACTGCCCAATAAATAAGTGGGCGAAAGACTTAAAGAGAAGCTTCTCTGAAGAAGAAAGAAGGATGGCCAATGAAGAAATGATCAACATCCCTAGCCATAAAAGAAATTCAAATCGAAACAACATTGAGATACCACCTCACTGCAGTTAGAGCAGCAAAAATCAAGAACTCTAACAACAACAGATGCTGGAGGGGATGTGGACAGAAGGGAACCTTACTTCATTGTTGGTGGAAATATAAACTTGTTCAGCCACTTTGGAAAGCAGTATGGAGGTCCCTCAAAAGACTTCACATAGATCTTCCCTATGATCCAGCAATCCCACTTTTGGGCATTTACCCTAATGTCTACAAACAAGACCACACTAAAGCTATCATCACAACTATGTTTATTGCAGCATTATTTACCATAGCTAAGATATGGAACCAACCCAGATGCCCCTCAGTAGAATGGATCAAGAAAATGTGGTATGTATACACAATGGAATTCTATGCCTCCATCAGAAAGAATGACATTTCCGCATTTGTTAGGAAATGGAAAGGCTTGGAAAAAATTATATTAAGTGAAGTAAGCCAGGCCCAAAGAAGCATAGGTCCCATGGTTTCCCTTATTTGCAATATCTAGTATAATTATGAGTCAAGCTGAAAAGGTCAGATAATGTGATGTTAGGAAAACGAACCCTTAAATATGTATTTTAATGTTTTCTTTTCTTTCATGCATGTGTTTCTAACGCATTTATAAGATTATTTCTTTGTTGCTTTGTATGTCCCTCCCCCACAGTGTAACCCCCGCTTTCACTATATTTGATGTCAGTATAACATGTGGAGGAGATGGGGACAAACAAGTCGTTTAAGGATTCAGGTGGACCTGTTACAACAATGAGAAGTACAAAATGTCATGTCAAAACCAGCTTTACAATGTCGGTGTGGGGGGTTGAGGGGGGTATGATTGGGTGGGGAGGAGGGGGTAGGCTGGGAAGGGAATTGAAGGGTAAACAAAAGAGGAGCCTGCAATGCTTGGTAAAAAATGTATGCATTATCCTGCCCGTGTAATTGTAACCCCTCTGTACAGTATTTTCTCAAATAAAATAATATAAAATTAAAAAAAAAATCAAGTTTCCTTTCTCATGATTCTATGTGTGGGGTGGCATTCCACAAAAGATCAAAAGTGTAACTGTGCAACTTTGACATGTTCGAACATGAGTTTACACTATCCTCTTTATGTGACTATATCCCAGCTGAGAAAGAAGCAATTAAAAAACTCTCCTGGTGTGGTAAAAACTCTGGGGGGTCTAGAAATCAAATGCAAAATTGCTCTGGGGGGATTCATTAAATCATGTAGGATTTAGAACGGGTAAATGAAAGACAGGTCTAGACTAAATTGAGGTTACAAGCTTAAAAATCAGAAATTGCAAAATCTGTGATAGGTGAATGTCAGCTGCTACAATCTCCAGGAGCACTCCAGCTTTGGGACTTAAAACATCAAAGTAAAGGAGGAGACCTTGAGATCCTAGAACATAGAAAGATGACAAATGTATGAGTACATACATATGGCCTGAGTTTGAAAACATTGTGGAAGGACAGAATCTTAAAGTATCAGATGTAGAGACCAACGAGGAAGCTAATGCACCCCTTATAGAGCCTCCAGAAGCCATGGTAATTGGTGTTAGCAATGACTGAAAAGCAAATAAAGATGACCTTAAAACTAATGAAAGTGACTGACAATTTAAAAATTGAGCAGTGTTCTCTCCACAATCCAATCAGAGAGGAGACCTCAGCTTCCCTACTCAAAAGAGGATTTAAGAGTCTATTACAAAGAGCGTAACACAGCAATTCTCCCATCTGGAAGGAAAAGCTGAAGGTTCAGAGAGTAGACTGCTCCTAGTCATGTTAGGGAACATCAGCACTCCCAGTACACATGTTCTAACTGAGGAAAAGGTGACCGCCATTCAGGCAGGTAATAAGCTGTAGACATAATCTTCTTCACAATGCATAATATGTCCAAGACAAAATGCAAAAGCTATCTGCAATAGATCATCATCAATGCTTTCTACAATAATCAACGCCAGCAACCTCATCCTTGGGCCAATGAAGCGATGGGAAATCATCCAAACTTGTACAAAGCTAACTATATCAAAGTCACAAGAGAAGCCACTGATGCAAAACAAAAATTAACTTAAATGAAATGTGAGGGGGTGGAAATCAGTAAGTATACTCAGAGAAAATAACTTTGGCTATCTTGCTATGGGTTGGATATATTTTGAGTGTTTCTTCTAAAGACTCAGAGACAGAAAATGCTGGAACCTTCAGGAGGTGGTACCTACTGTGAGAAGAATGCTGGAGATGTTGCCTTTGGAGATTGTTTAAAGTGGTTCTCCTAGAACCATGAAGCTTTCCAGAGGATGGATCGCTACCAAAGTCTTCCTGCTCTATGGCTTCTTTCTCATCAGGGGAACTTTCTCTCTCAAACACCTTCTTTACATGATGTCCGCCATACAGAGACTTTCTGCCAGAGGCTGGAAGTTAGGGGTTCAATCTTAAGTGTTCCAAAATGTTGAGCATTGGGTTATAAACTTCTCATCTGAGATATATTGTCATAGCAATGAAAAAAATATGAACTAGCAGAAACATTCAGCTCAAGGCAAGCGCTCTACTGCTTGAGCCACAGTGCCACTTCCGGTTTTTGAGTGGTTTATTGTAGATAAGAGTCTCACGGACTTTCCTGCCCAGGCTGGCATTGAACCGAGATCCTCAATATCTCAGCCTCCTGAGTAGCTAGGATAACAGACGTGAGCCACCAGCGCCCGAGATAAGTGAACTTTTATATCTATGAATATACAATGTTGCATTAGATAAAGTATGTCAGATATATTTAAAATAGTTATATATGTATATTTATTGTGTATAATTTCCCTAAGTTATATATATGAATATTAATACCATTTTAATGGTTTAATATCATATGTATTAAATAATTTGTAATAAACACACTGAACATGTCAAGTGACCATATGCTTTGAATATTTATGATGAAATAATAATGAATGTAACGTGGAGAAAGACTTGTTACATTCCCGATTTCAAGGATAGAGTATTCCATTTTTCTGCTCCCAAAGCTGACACTATTTGTACCCTTATCTTAGGTTCTACCTTGGGTTTAGGAAGTACAGTCTGTAGCATGCATGGAAGTATGCCATGTAATTGGCTCATTATCTGATAATGTGCGTTAGACAGAATAAAGTTTGTTCACAAACTCTAGCTGGTCATGATTCTTACAAGTATTTTGCTACATAAAGTAACATCAAATGTACCAGAAGCTGATCCTAGAAAATGACTAAGCATAATGTGAGTGCTTGAACAGTAATAGACCTGCTTTATATGTGAGTAAATCATGGTACAACTTTTCTCTTGTATCAGGCTGGCTGATACTTTCCCAGGGCTATGCTGTAGATTGTGACTTTCTAGCTACTTTTCTTTCCTATCATTTCCCCCTCATCTTTGCCTAGAGCTCTCTCATTGTTATTTCTCCTCTCTGTATCAGAGAATGGAATTCCAAATCTATTGAAAGCATCATTTAAATGGAAACATATATTTTTTTGACGAAATAACAAATACGAAGAAATATACTAGTAATGACCCTGCTCTGAAATAAATTCTTCAGGGAAAGAACAAAGATCAAATGGAAAATGTGATCCTATACAAAAGAATCTAATGTGTTGTAAACTTGTTAATCATTGCATACATAGGGTTGTTGGGCCTTCTTTTTATTAGTTTATAATAGTGACACAGCAAGGAGATTTACATTTTACCAGGTCTTTTATAAAACTAGTAGAACATGAAAAGTTACTGGAATTGAAAATTAAACAAAATATATAGAGATTGCTCATATATTATCCTTTCAATAAATGAAGATCCTCTCTCATTACCACCACCATGCATGCACTAGTTAAGCTACGAACATGAAGACAAAGTGCTGAGATCAGCCACCTCTGAGTGGAAGGACATTTTCAGAAGTGTTAGTAATCATGACAGGGACAGCCTGACTGATCACAGCAGTGCACATGGTGGTTGACAAGAAGAAAAAGAGAGACAGGTATAGGAGGAGGACAAGAGTGATCCAAGAATCTCTTTCTAGCTACATGAACTACTTCCTCCAGCAAGGTCCTTATACCTATTCTTCACCAAGACTCAATACTATCAAGGAATTAAGACACTGATTAGGCCAGAGAACTCAGAATCAACTGGACACCAACACACATCTCCTTATAATGTAACACTTCACCCTTGGCTTCTTAAAACGTATTGTTCCTGCCTCATAATACAAAATGTGTTTAGTTCCTCTATACACATTTCTGTAAGCTTGACAGTTCCAAAATTGCTCAGAAGCTCAAACTGAAAGTGTTTTTTCTGAGACTCAAGATAAACTTTGGAGAAAAAAAATATACTTCCAAAACCTAATGGAACAGAGTGACCATTTCTTTCCAAATAGTAAATTAACAAGGAAGGATAAGAACAAAAACAAAGCAAAGCCCCCTATACCTACATTTCCAGATCCAGAGTACATGATGTCTGGACACTGGTGGCTCATGTCTGTAATCCTAGCTACTCAGGAGGCTGAAATCTGAGGATCTTGGTTCAAAGCCAGCCCAGGCAGGAAAGTGGGTAAGACCCATTCCTAATAAACACCCAGAAAACCAGAAGTGGTGCTGTGACTCAAGTGGTAGAGCACTCAGCTTGAGCTGAAGAGCTGAGGAACAGCACCCAGGCCCAGAGTTCAAGCTCCATAACTGACAAAAAAAGCTTTAATACCACCACTCATACAGATTGACCTTCTGAAGCCACCTGGCCTCTATCCTGGATGGGCTGCACTTTCTATTTTTTTCCACTTCCCTTAGTGTCTGTTTCCTGTTCCTGGAATTTCGAAATCTTTTGCTCTCAATTTCTGGATAAGGGCTGGGAAGGTGGCTCAGTGGTAGAGCGCTTGCCTTGCATGCCTGAGGCCCTGGGTTCAATTCCTCAGCACCACATAAGCAAAAAGAAAAAAGCCAGAAGTGGCACTGTGGCTCAAGTGGTAGAGTGCTAGCCTTGAGCTGAAGAGCTGAGGGACAGCGCCCAGGCCCAGAGTTCAGGCCCCATGACCGGACCCCCCTAAAAAAATCAATTTCTGGTTAAGAGTCACCCTGAGATTCATATATCACCCTCTGAGAGGATCCTTGAAGGAAATCTAACATGGCTACACATTACCTTTTTTTTTGAAATCTCAGTCGAAAATTAATTGACCCCATAAATATCCCATACTATGTATCTGAAAAACTAGAACTATGTGGACAAGTCTTGCCACAGTCTTGAGCAGTTAACAGTGTTCTCTGAGCCATGTCTGTAGGTACCTCTCAACGTCTGTATGTAAACTCAGGAAAATGCTTTGGTAGATGGCTGTACGTAAGCCTGCCACTATGGTTACTCTCTCTTCTCAAGGGAAAGTGCAATCGTTATTTAATACCTGAGATTCTCTAAGGATATTTTTCATATTGCTTCAAGGAAATGTGCTTCACTTCAGTTTAATGTTGGATTCTCTTTAAAAACCATTTGCTCTTTGTCCATGATCTTAACTTTCTCCTTTCTGGCCAAACTGCATTTTTTACTTATTTATTTTCTTCCATTTTTCCTCTTGGCTTTTCCTCTAGATTCTCACTGTCAAATTAATCAGGAATAAAAGCATCATGGCCTAAATGCGGTCATGAAATTTCCTCCTGCAAATTAATTAGGGTTGCCTTTCAACACATCTTCTAACAAAGTTTAAGGGCACAGACAAAATATAGACAAATTCTATTCCAGACTTTAACACAAATGATCTCTAATAAAATTCCCCGTAGAGTTCTTGTTTCCATCTGAAATCTCATGTGCATTGTCCACATTCTCATTAGCTTGTTGGTCTTTTGAACTCAACAAAATATTTCCTTAAGCTCTTCTTGCAACATTTGAGGCTTTCTCCAAACCCTTCCAAATTCCTCACACAAACCCTGTCCAAAGGCTTAAGAAAGTTGCAGTCAGGTTTGTCGCAGAAACAACCTAACTACAAATATTAATTCTGTGTGTTATTTTGTCTATTCACAGATATGGAGAAATTTCCAGATAATAGCAATCAAAGCTAGCAGGGTTTTATTTTGATGTATCTTTCTATAGTGAAAATAATTATGGTGGGGAGGGCAAGCCAGAAGAAAACAGTTACACTGCAGCAGACAGGAAGCAGGGAAAGGGAGAGAAGAGGGCCTTCTTTCTTCTGCTACATCACAACCTTTACTTTTGATTTCATTCTAATACTACTATCATATTATGATTCCACCAAAGCATTAAATCACATAAAATCTACTTATCTGTGGAAACACCTTCACAGAGTCAGAAGTATAATTTATTAATCACTTACATGTTTGTTAATCCAATTGACTACTAAAACTGATCACAACCAATTCAGTGATTGGACAGATCATTGTTCCATATAGTCTATTTATTGCATTTCACAACTGTTTTGCATTCTATCAGTTTAGATAATTTTATAATGTCACATATCACCAACTATAATGATATTCATGGTATTTTAACTGCCATACAATCCTGGATGTTGCATCTTTTCATCCCTGTCTCCCTACTTCCACTGAGCTTTTAATTTTCTCCATAGTTATACAATTTGAATAATTTTATGTGGTTGCAATCAGAGGTTATGTGTCATTTTGAGATTAGCTTAGATCACAGGGTGATGTGCATATATGAATTTTCTACACTATTTTGAGGATTGGAGAACTCAGTGTTAAATTTCTAAGTAGTATATCATCATACAGATATATCATAGTTTATTGACACATTGAACTTGTTTCTAAAGTTTGGTGTGAACAAAGCAAGCACACACGTATATGCAGTTGGTGACTTTGAATAAATACTGAGCAGTGGGATTGCTACATCGTAATGTAAGACTGTGTTTAAGTTTAGTGAATTTCATGTGCTGTGCTCTAAACCATACTGGTTGTGTATTTCCTTTAACACCAACTATGAAAGTCAGTTTTTACAGCTCATCCTTACTAGAACACATTGTTACTTATGAGATTTTGGCTACTCTAAAATATATCTAGTGTCTCAAGGCTGTTTCCCTAGTTATATATTTGAATTACCTTATTAATTGTGACTATATGTTCTCTAAGCATTTTATCATTCTTTTTAATAACATGTCTTTTCCAATATTTTTGTTTGAACAGATGTGTTTGTATTTAGAGATAGTTTATATAAGCAAAAAAGTCTTACTATTCACTGAACTAGACACTTTTGAAAAGCTTCATTCAAAGATAAATTACTAATAGCCATGTAGTATTTAAGTCTCTAGTGGTCAAGGATGTGTGTGTGTGTGTGTGTGTGTGTGTGTGTGTGTGTGTGTGTGTGTGTGTGTGTGTGTGTGTGTGTGCACGGGCACTACCCTGTGCTACTCTCCAGGCCTGAACTCCTATCTTTGATACTATCTGGTCTTCTCTGCTCCAGGCTAGTATTTTACCACTTGAGCCACAGCACTACTTCCAGCATTTTGGTGATTAATTGAAGATAATAACAAATGGTGAGACAAAGGACAGAGGGAAACCCAATGTAACAAATACTCACGAAATAATATGGCAGAAATGAACTTTACCACATGGGAAGAGAGGGATGTGGGGAGAGAAAATAGGAGAGAAATAAAGGAGGGCATAACAATGTTCTACAACAAATATTACTTTATATTTTAAACTGTAAGCATTCTGTACCTCACCTTGACAATAAAATTAAATTAAAAACAAAAACCTCACAGGCTGTTCAGATTAGGCAGACTTTAAACCATGATCCTGTGATCATAGCCTCTTGTGTAGCTAGAATAACAGACATTGAGGCCCAGTCCCCTGCAAAGCATTTGAGTTTTATTTACATCATTTTTAACTCATTCAAATTTATTTTGTCATTTACCTTTATTTAATATGCCACCTACTGACAAAATTATGTGATTTGTGTTAAAATTTTACAAATACTATTCTAATGTTTTATAAATCTAAGTTTTATCATTTAAATATTTTTTCTCAATTCTGATATTTTATAGACACTTTTTGTCATATTTTATTTTCCCATATAAATAATTTTATGTGAACTCATTACAATTTTAAAAATTTAAACAATACAATGAAAGTAAAAAATATTATTTAAATCCATTTATATGTAATCCCCGATGCTTCTCTTTATACAGTGCAAATATCTTCATCAGTTAGCATTTCAATTCTGCATAAAGAACACCTGTGATGACTTTTTGAATAAAATTTGTTCAAGAGTTACCTGTAAATTTTCTCTGAAGTCTGAAAAATTTGGAAACAATATTTTACTGTACATAATAAATGTATTATTTTAGGAATTGTATGCAATTTGAAAAATGCTTTCATCTTATATTCATTTTTGTTTTCCTTCTTATAAGTTATTAGTCACTTATGTTGTTCTACTCTACATAGTTAATACTTCTACACTAATATTTTATCTATTTAAAATTTGTTGTTTGAAATAATTCATTGATGATATTTTAGATGTAATTTTATTTATATATATTTTGAATTTCTGCTAAATATCTTGGATAGAAGATTAATATTTGGAATTTGTAGAGATGCCCTAGTCTGCTTCATTTGTCATTTTCCTTTGTATTTCTTTTCAATAGATATTGTAGTTGCTCTTTGTGTGTAAATATATATATATATATATATATATATATATATATATATATATATATATATGCTAAAATTCATTGGCTCTTTCACTTCTGATACAGTCCACACAGGAAGTCTTCAAACTAAAATGAAAGAAAAATATAAACCGACTAAAAGTTTATAATTTCAAAATTATAACTAAAATAATTATAATTCATTTAAAATTATCTTAAAATATTGTAAAATGATGTACATGGGTCTGCATAAGTCAGGTTATGAGTACATTTTCTTATGAACACTGTCATCTTCTCCCTCATTCTCTCACTGTTTTTCCCCACAGATTCCCCACTACCCCAAGGTGCCCAGCTCATTCCCAACACAGTGTCTAGTGAACATCACAGCTGAATTGTATCATGCTTTGTCACACCATTTCTGTAGTCCCGTTCCCCTCTCGAAATCAAACTTATATATAAGCCAAAAGTTACAGAAATAAAAAAATGACAAAAAACATGCTTAAAGAGTTAAAAAAAAGTATTCAATTCAGCACGAATAATATATAAAAGTGAAAGGTACGTGAAATTATTTATTTGCTTCTAGTCTATCTTTTAAAAATAGAGAATAGAATTAAAGTATAAGAAATAGCAGAAGATATATTTTCTAAAATGTCATATAAAAGATAAGTCTATAAATGTTTTAAAATCCATGCAGTATAAATGAATACAAAACAACAGTAAAATATTTGGGGGAAAAAAGAGAAAAATTCTAAAATTTCTAATTTTAAATATGCAATTATAAACCTAGATCCTTATATATCACCCTGCACCAGAATCAACTCCAAATGGATCAAAGACCTTGAACTCAAAGCAGACACTCTGAAAACATTACAGGATGGAATAGGAGAAACCCTAGGTCTCCTTGGCTCAGGCCGAAATTTTCTGAATAGAGACCCAGAAAAACAACAAATCAAAGAAAGGTTGGACAAATGGGATTGTATAAGGTTGCAGAGCTTCTGCAGGGCAAATGACATAGCTAGCAAGAGCAATAGAAAGCCCACCGATTGGGAGAAGATCTTTACTAGCCATACAACGGACAAGGGTCTCATATCTAAAATATACTTGGAACTCAAAAAATTAAACCACCCAACAACAAATCCTCAAAGAAACAACTGCGAAAGACTTAAAGAGAAGCTTCTCTGAAGAAGAAAGAAGGATGGCCAATAGACACATGAAGAAATGTTCAACATCCCTAGCCATCAAAGAAATGCAAATCAAAACAACATTGAGATATCACCTCACTCCAGTTAGAACAGCAAAAATCAAGAACTCTAACAACAACAGATGCTGGAGGGGATGTGGACAGAAAGGAACCTTACTTCATTGTTGGTGGGAATGTAAACTTGTTCAACCACTTTGGAAAGCAGTATGGAGGTCCCTCAAAAGACTTCACATAGAACACCCCTATGACCCAGCAATCCCACTTTTGGGCATTTACCCTAATGTTTACAAAAAAGACCACACTAAAGCTACCAGCACAACTATGTTTATTGCAGCATTATTTACCATAGCTAAGATATGGAACCAACCCAGATGCCCCTCAGTAGATGAATGGATCAAGAAAATGTGGTATATATAC
Organism: Dipodomys merriami; assembly: GCF_024711535.1. Classification (NCBI taxonomy): domain Eukaryota; kingdom Metazoa; phylum Chordata; class Mammalia; order Rodentia; family Heteromyidae; genus Dipodomys; species Dipodomys merriami. The sequence continues at coordinate 76,499 of NW_027202707.1, forward strand.
ACAATGGAATTCTATGCCTCCATCAGAAAGAATGACAATTCCGCATTTGTTAGGAAATGGAAAGGCTTGGAAAAAATTATATTAAGTGAAGTAAGCCAGGCCCAAAGAAGCATAGGTCCCATGGTTTCCCTTATTTGCAATATCTAGTATAATTATGAGTCAAGCTGAAAAGGTCAGATAATGTGATGTTAGGAAAACGAACCCTTAAATATGTATTTTAATGTTTTCTTTTCTTTCATGCATGTGTTTCTAACGCATTTATAAGATTATTTCTTTGTTGCTTTGTATGTCCCTCCCCCACAGTGTAACCCCCGCTTTCACTATATTTGATGTCAGTATAACATGTGGAGGAGATGGGGACAAACAAGTCGTTTAAGGATTCAGGTGGACCTGTTGCAACAAAGAGAATTACAAAATGTCATGACAAAACCAGCTTTACAATGTCGGTGTGTGTGGGGGAGGGGGGTATGATTGGGTGGGGGGGAGGGGGGAGGCTGGGAAGGGAGGTGAAGGGTAAACAAAGGAGGAGGTTGCAATGCTTGCTAAGAAATGTATGCATTATCCTGCCCATGTAATTGTAACCCCCCTGTACAGTATATTCTCAAATAAAATAAAATAAAATAAAATAAAATAAATAAAAATAAAAAATGTGTAAAACATATTGAGTTACAGTTAAAGAAAATATTAGAACAAATAAATAAATTGGGCAACTTATTTATTTCAGAATGTTTAAAATAGCACATCCAAATAAGTGTGAATTTCAAATAAATGAATATAAGTTTCAAATAAAAGTATACTAAAAATTGAAAAAAAATTCTGTTATTTTACTTAAATAGTATATCTGCCAACTGTATCAGCAAATTCAAGGGAATAATAGAATTACCTCTCTAATAATAAGTAATTTCTAATGGATTAAATCAATAATTATTGAAATATTTCTCCAAAATTAAAGCAATATTTGAAAACACTAAAACTGGAGATACTGTTTATTATCTTGCCTACACAAAGTACAGTTTTATAGAGTGAAGAGAAATGATCCAAGCCAGATATGAAAATTAAAAACCTGTACTTTGATAAGGAATGGAATATCAGTGGAGACAAATTTTGTAATTTCAACTCCATGGGTCTATTAGATGAATGGATGGATAGAATGAATTTAAATTAGACATTGATCAGTTAACAGATATCTACTAAAAGATATGAGAAACAGAGCAGTATAAATGGAATAAAAAATACCTCCTTCATTATGTTTTAAAGTAGCTTAGCTTAAAAGGGATGAGGTTGTCTGACTTGAAAAAGGCCATTCATTTTCTGGTTTGTGAAAGGTAGAAATTCAATGCCCAGGTGACTAACATCTTAAAGAAAGTGAACATGAAAGAGTTTGAAACCAACCTTATTTGGTGGGTTAGATTAAAATAAAGTGTATTTTAAATAGTTGGCAATATACAAGCAAGAGAAAATGGAGGAGTAAAATGCAAGTAAAACTATCACCGATCAACTGAAATTATGCTCCAAAATGGTTCATTCAGGAGCTTCTCTTACATGCCTATTTGGCAGAATTTTAGATAATATTCCAAGTACATTTTTTTTCCATTTGACACACAATTATTTAATTCTGTTAAGCTATTTTATGAGTAGAATTAACTCTTAATTTCCACTTCTTGATAGATTATTGCATCATGACTTTGTGGTAATAGAGCACTGATTGCATTTATTTTTGTACTCATCATTTTTGAGGGGTCTCAAGCCCTCAATGGCATCTTATTAACATCCTCTATATCTCATACACGCCATGATACAAAGACATTAAATAAAAGATCTATGAGTTAAGAACACAGTTTCTGAGCAAGGCAAACTAGATAAGCTAGTTACAAGAGAAGGTTTAATCAGACTTCAGGCAACATGGAAGATGTTATCATTTTAATGCTTCATTGCATTATTTGTTCAATGTACTTAAAGAAAAACTTAGTCATTTCTTTGTTTTTCAATATATTTTTTATTGTGAAAATACCATACAGAGAGGTTACAACTACATGAACAAGGTAATGAGTACATTTCTTATCAAGCATTTTTGCCTTCTCCTTTGTTTTCCCATACCATCCCTTTGTCATTTCTTGATTATGCAATGAAGTTTTACTCTAAACTTTTGAAAATAGTTTACTTTTGTTTTTGAAAATAAAAATGTTGACATTCAAATAAATGGCAAAAGAACAAGTTATAATCTTCTGAAGAAACTCAGGAAACCATTTTCTAAATTAAAATTGTAATGTTGAATCCTTTCCTTTTCTCTTGTATGCTTCTGTTGTTTCACATATTTTTCTCCATTTGCAAGTTCACATGTTAGAAAATAGTCCGTGTCATCATTCTGAAGCTTAACTTTCTACTGTTTGAAACCAGGTCACAAGTAGGATTGAGTAGGTCACAAGTTGGTCATGCAGTAGTGAAAAACGCTTAGTGTTCTAATTTTAACTTTTGGCTTAATAATTTGATAATAAAACCAAGTGTAATTATACCTTAATGTCATATCATATATATTTTAATCTCATAAACATTGTATGGTAAAACAAAGTTGTAGTGAAAATAAAAAGAGTGTTTCAAGTGTAACATGGGAAATGAGGGTTTCTAGGAAGGAAAAATAAAACAAAACACTAAAAGATACATAAATATAATTTCTCAATTGTAGTACAACTCCAATACCTTCTCTTTTAAGATTAATTTTCTGTTTCTTGAAAATATTTAGTAGAATAGTTGCACAGTGATTTTACAAAGTGGGTAAATTAATGACACAAGAATTATTTTTAATTCTAGATATTCTCCAAAAATACATGAAAGAAGAAAACTTTTTGTTCAAAGTTGAGATAAAATATTTAGGTAACTTATTTTTTTCATTCAGAAGTTAATAAAAGTATATAAAATGGTTATCAGAACATACTAATTCTGGTAACAAGCTATACTAACATGTACTTGTGCATATGAAAGCTTTAATTTTGATTTTCATATTCAATTACTTTTCTTAAATTTAATATTGCATTAATAGTTTCAAAACATATCTTAGTAACTTATTTTCCTTGATCTATATGAAATTACCAAGCTTGCTGCAGAAATAATTCAAATTCCATAGAAAAATTTTCATCAGATGTGATGCATTATCCGTGAAAATAATTAAAACCAAATTTTAAAAATGTGAGGGGACATACAAAAAAGAGGTAAATTTTAAAAAAGAACCTTAAGATACTTGTTTTCATTACCATTCTTCAGGTCTGAATTTATAAATGAAAAAATGCAGAGTTGGAAACAGTGCAAACTATTAGAGTATTAGATATTAGGTGGCAAATTTCTTTCCTGTCTTTGGAGAACAAACAGTGTATTATCAGAAAGAATGACATTGCCCCATTTGTTAGGAAGTGAAAAGACTTGGAATAAATATATTAAGTGAATAAACCAGGCCCAAGGAAACATAGGTCCCATGGTTTCCCTTATTTGCAATAGCTAGTATATATCTGGGACAAGTAGAAAATGTCAAAAGCTATATACATATGACCAGATAAGATGAAGTTGAGCAAAATGAACCCTAAGATAGGGACACAAATGGTTGCATCTTTCTTGCTATTGTTTTAATGTATTTATAAGGTACTACATGATTGTTTTGTTGCTTTGTATGTCCCTCCCCCTGTTTTTACTGTATTTGATGTAGGGCTAACTTGGGGAGGGGAAGGGAAACAACAAAGTGTTTAAATAGGGATACAGGCTGACATATTGCAACAATGAGATGTGCAAGACATTATGGTGAAAAATGAACTTTACAATTTAAGTAGGTGGGGGAGTATAGTTGTGGAGGTGGGAGGGAAGGGATGGTGGGGGAAAAACAAAGGAGTAGGCAACAATGCTTGATAAGAAATGTACTCATTACCTTGTTCATGTAACTGTAATCCCTCTGTACAGTATTTTCACAATAAAAATATAAAAAAGAAAGCTTATGGGATGATCTCAAATTGTCAGTGTGCATATAACTGAAGTAGGAATATGATTCTTTTTTTTCCTTTACCAACATTTCCTAGTCTGACTCATTTGGACACTTCCAGGCCAAGAAAGTACATTGTGTTTCAAAAAAACTTGCAATTGTCTTGTGATGTTCTGGTACCATGGAGCAGTTATACACCTGGAAATACCCAGCTCCAGATGTAAAAACACCATATCTATATAAAAACAAACTATATTGAAAATAAAATGTTGCTAGAAAAATTGAATGATAAGGTACCTGCAGAGAATGAGTCTTGGAATATACCAGTGACATTAAAATATTCAGTAAATCCAGACAGAAAAAACCTGGCACTTAATGCATACATCAAATGTCAAATAATGGTTAGCAATTTGTCTTGAATCTTTGCCTCAGAGCACATTGATTTATTGTTTTAAATGCACTTAAGGTATTTTCCCCAGGAAGGAGTGGTCTCAGGGCCTCTTACTTGCTAAGCAAATGCTATACTGTTTTAGTCACACATCAAGTCCTAGGCTATTTTATACAATGAGATGTACCCAACTATAGTTAAACTTTTACTACTATGCTCTTAGAAAAAAGATGATAATAAATTTCCTTGAGAATTATTCAGGCAAAAATAAATATAAAGCTTCCTAAATCTGCCCAACTAATCGTGTCTATAGATTTAGTGATTTAGGCTGCCTATTTTGTGCTACAATAGAAAATACAGTTATTGTCCTATGTATTCATATATTTTACTGATTTCTCCCAAGAATACTTTCTTCTAGAGTATGATCTTATTCAATCAAAAAGAAATTGCCCATTATCTGAACACTAAACCCTAGTTCTTTGACTGTGTATCTTTAACAAACAAAATAGAAAGCACATTGTCAAAGTATTTTACAATAAACTTACCTTATTTGTAAGAATTATTGGATGACATTTTCATGAAGGATAGCCAAAAATAAATGAATAAACCAAAAGAGATTTCAAAAACGAAAATTTAATTTTTGTTAAATTTTTGTACATTGCCCATGTAGAATGCAGCTCAGTTGATACAGAGAAGCTCTGTCAGACCTGCACAGCTCTCAGCCAGCCCAGCACTCTTATCCTCTGTGTTTACACCGTTGTGTGACACTGGAGAATTTCATTGTCTTTAATTCTGTAAATATTTGCCCCCACAAAGGAAAATATGAAAAAAGCAAGGTAAAATTTATGCAAATTTCTCCAAGCAAAAAGGGATACATCCATAATGTGTTTGAGAACATGATGAACTGAAATTTTAAAATGGTTGAAAGATATTGTGCACTATGTGCTGAATTATGGGGGGAAAACTGAATCAAGAACTTCAGTAGAGTGCTAAACTAGAAGTTCCCAGAACATTCACAGATTTTCAGTACAGCAATCTCATTGGATCCACGTACCCACTATACTGGGTCATGCCAGTGCTTTTGAGGATCATATCATAGACAAGAATCAACCATCGCAATGATGACTGTGTATTTAATATGCAACAAAATAATTCTCTATCTTTTCAAAAATCTTCTTAAAAATAGAAATGTACAATTTCTATCTATCTTCTAAAAGTGCATAATTAAAGTGAGCCAGCATTTAATAATTTGTTGGAGTGAGACAAGGGTCAAAACTTGAATTAGCTCTTCTTTTAACCTCCAGAGTTGGCATGATTTGCTTGCTAAAGTCCTCATCTTATTCTTCTACATTTGCACTGCAGCCAGGTTAGACTAGGGTTAGGTTATACTTCACAAATTCAGCAGTTTTTGTAACTTACATCCACCTGTGTTATATGGAGTGTTCACTCAGGTATTTCATTCTGAGATCCAGGTCTTTATTTATATTTCTAGCTTTAACACATACTTGAGAAATAATTAATATTCATTAAACTATGTTGAACAATAATAATAGATGAACAACATATTTTATTGAAATATATTATATATTGGAAATTATCTTAGATGTATATGTAGTTATAAGTGTATGTGTTATCTATTTTTGATCTCTCTAACTACCTATATCTGTCTATCTATCATCTATATATCTACCAGTTATCTAGAGGAATGTTCTAACCAGAATTTGTTCTTAGAAATACAATTTATACAAACTATTAATTGCAAGGGGAGAAGGAAAAGAAAGTAAAATGAAAAGCTCTAAATGAAGGTAAAATGGGGACTATTAATAATTACAGTACATGAAGGATTCTTGAGGAAGATTGAAAAAATCCAATAATTTAGAATTTTTTCTGAAAAAATTTATAAAGTTGGAGAATCAGAGTTCTCAGACTTGATTTGTTTCTTTAAGGGAAGCTCTTAGAAGGAAATTCTCTGCAAGTTTCTTCATCAAAATCATCTATTCCATAAGTTCAACAGGTAAGAGTTCTCTATTAAAAATAAATCCTGTTTCACATGTTAAATTTACTCATTACTTGTCACAAAAATATTGAAATGTATTAGAAATTCAAGTTATTCTAAAATGTACATATTTTAAAACTTTTGTTTTTATCAGTTTTACCATCTTTCTCCAAATCACATTATTCTTTGTCCTAATAAAGTCATAGTTCATCTACAAATGAGGAATGAAATAATATTTTTCATTTATTTTTCATTTCATTTTATATTTCATTTATTTCATTATTTTCAAATATTTTCTTTGAAAAATTAGAAGAAATTAAAATTTATAACTCACCTCATAATGTCCCTGAACCAATGTGTGGTCATTTGTTAAAGGCTGGATATTATGTTTTTGTGATAATAGTCATATTCTTCTGTTGTGAATACTAGCCCCTTGAGAATGCAGCATTTGAAATGTGGATAATAAGTCTGCATAGCTAATTTAAATTTTTCATTGTAGTTTATTCAAACATAAAGAACTCCACTTGGCACTTAGCTGAGAGATCAGAAATTGCCACCTGGTATTCTTTCTTTCTTTCTTTCCTATTCCCTACTTCTGCTATGTCTTGATCTCTACTCTTTTCTCGCCTTTTCTTACTGATGCTGATTGATTCTAGCTACTTTTTCATATCATAAGCTTATTTCTACTCTGATTCTAGCTATCGTTTTAGAGCACAGACTTAGTTCTGATTTGGAGACTAGCTATGTTTTCTAATTATAGAGTCGTTGGCTTAACTAAGGGAAACCATAAACTAGGTACTTCAGGTGTAAGCATCAGGGACAGATTCTTTTCATAACATTACCTTTCCTGGAAGCATGTCCGTGGAATGCTGACTGAAGCTGTTTGAAACTTTCACTCATTCAGTTGTGACCAACTCTGAGGGGATGTATTCCACACTCACACACTTTTTCTCCCTATTACTGTTGAACTCTACAAAAATCAGACCCTTCAAGGCACTTTCAAGTCCATGATTCTTCAAATGAGTTGCAAGCAAGGATATCTTACATGGCTTTAATCTTGTGCAACGTAATCTTTTGTCATCTGCCTTCAGGTCTTTTTTTAATTCTTAATTTTTTTTTATAATTTGACCTAGTTACTTATTGATCTTATAGGTTTTATATAGTCTTGCCTTTCAGAGAAGATATCTATTATTATATGTTTTAAATCTTATCAGGTAGTATTAAGTTGGCCCCAAAATTTGATTTATATAGACATCACTCAACTTAGAGCAGTGAGCTCAATACCAACATCTTAAAATCAATTTTATCAGCCATTTCTTTATTTAAAAAACATCAGTTTGAACAACTAATCAGTTATAAAAATATGTTCATAAGACTTAAGCAACTACCATGACAAATTATAACAACTTAATAGAGCACAAAGACAGGAAAAAGAGAATTGAAAGATGACTTGCACATTCTTTGCATCAGTCCAACAAAGTATAGACAGAATGAAGCTCTAGGTGAAGAAAGAAGAATGAAGTAAGCCATCCCAACGAACTGTGGCACAGGCTGGTATCAACTGGTCTACTTACCCAGTCACATACTCATCTTTGTGGCCCCAGATTTTAGTACTGTCCCATGTCCAGTCAACTGATGTGGTTTTCACATTCAGGCCCATCTACACATCCCACTGCACTTCATCTCCATACACCAAGAAAGCCCCCTTACCAACATGTAAACATGCCTGGAGATATAAGAGTTCGGTGCTCCACTAATTAAAAGAACTGAAAACAGAATGAAAATGAAGTGGGAAAACCATGCTAACTCTAATTAGCAAAAGATGGCAAAAAGCATGATTGGCTGTAGTTATGTTACTCAATAAATATTTTAAGTCAAAATCATCTGAGGAGAAAAATAAAAGTCAATGTATAATTATGAAGTGGTTTATTTACAAGATGATATAACAGTTATAGCAATATATTCATATATATGTATATCAAATAATAAAAATTTAAGCAACCATGAACTGATCTTCAGGAAAAAGTTTATAGCAATACACCAATAGTAGGAAAATTCAGTGCCTCAATCTACAACACATGGATATTCAGACAGAAAGAAAAAAATGAAAGAAAAAAAGAAAGAGAGAGAGAGAGGAGGGAGGGAGGGAGGGAAGGAAAAAGGAAGGAAGGAAGGAAGAAAGGAAGGAAGAAAGGAAGGAAGGAAGGAAGGAAGGAAGGAAGGAAGGAAGGAAGGAAGGAAGGAAACAAAATGAGTTAGCAACATTACATACTACATAAAATTTAAGAATATATGTACACCCCATCCAATAGCAAAAAGTATATATGAGTCTATACATATAGGATATTCTTCAAAATAGAAAATATTTAATGACACCAATCTTCAAAGAACAATGTGGATTAAAATAATATGTATCCATAATTATCATCATTATAAATTTTACATAATTTTGTACTAATAATAGGGAATTTTAAGAATTCATTCATATTAATAAATTAAGCAGTACAATCTTAAACAATGAATCAGAGAAGAAATAACACTAATAAATATTGACAAATATAAATACATAAACACAATATACTAAAGTTGTTAAAGGCAGCTTAAACACTTCTGAGATGTAAGTATTGAGTCATGCATGTGTATATTCTAGTTGACAAGAACAAAATCTATACACATAGGAAAAAGACGGCCTCTTCACAAATAACATTGTGTAACTAATAGTCTACAAAATGAGAAATGCTAGTCTCTTCATTAAAACCATTGCGAAAATAATTGTCCACTATGCAAAAAAGATTGAAAATAAAATATTCCCATAGACTACAGGCAAATTTAAGTTGAAATTAATTAATGTATTAACTGAAAGTTATGACAATTATAAAAGTCCTATAAGACTAAACAGAGAAATCCTCTTGACATTCTTTTTCACAATGATATTTGGGGTATGATTTCAACAGCCCAAGTGACAAAGTAGAGGTAAATAAATGAAAACATTTTCACAGATGTAAGCGAATCAGTAAAATAGGCCAACAAAAATATAATTAAATGTCTTACAATTAGGATTGTTTCATTTTTCCATGGAGTGTCAAAGTCTACTTGTCAATCTCTGTATATCACCAGTAGCCTGCTTTTGCACATTCTTTCACACAGTTGGTAACAATATATAAATTAAAGCTCAGTTTGCTATTTTGAAAAGCACTAGTCTTTTCTAGTAGTTTTTCAGTTTTCTACTGTGAACAACCTGGAGTGATAGTTTTAAAAAAATATTATAGGGAAATAAACACATAAGTTACAGATAAGATTACTCCCTTATTTCAAATTGTGGCTAGCGATTAGTAGAATTCTTGTTAAAAATGTTAAGGAACTAAAATGATCCCAATGACCTTGGGAAGGATTTAGCTCCAGATATCCATCTTCTGGTTATGGAATCAGCATAAACAAAGAAAAATATTCATAAAAAGCATTTTGACTGAACTACCTCAGTCCCTTTGTTTGCTAACAATAACCCTCACCCTCAACCTAACCCAAACCCTAACAATAAACCTAACCCTAACTCTAACCGTAACCCTCACACTCAAACTCATCTTCACCCTAAACCTCAACCTCACCCTAACCCTAACAATAACCCAAAAACTAACTCTAACCCCAACTCTCTCCCTCACCCTAACCCTAACCCTAAACCTAACCCTAACCATCACCCAAACCCTAACAGTAACCCGAACCCGAACCCGAAACCTAAGCGTCACCCTAACCCTAACCCTAACCCTCACCCTCAGCCTAGCCCTCACCCTAAACCTATCACTAACCCTAAGCCTAATCCTCACCCTCACCCTAACCCTAATGCTAAACCTAACCTTCACCCTCACCGTAACCCTCACTCTAACCCTTAGCCTCACCCTAAACCTAACCCTCACCCTAAACCTAACCCTAAACCTAACCTTCACCCTTAAACTAGCCCTTACCTTAAACCAAATTCTAACACTCACCCTCACCGTAACATTCACCCTCAACCTAAACATCAACCTAAAACTCTCCCTCACCCTCACCTTAACCCTCACCCTAACCCTAAACCTAAACCTCAGCCTCACCCTCACCCTAACCCTAAAAACAACCCTCACCCTCACCTCTCCCTAACCCTAACACTAACTATAACCCTAACCCTAAACCTAAACCTAACCCTCACCCTCACCATCACCCTCACCCTCACCATCACCCTAACCCTAACCCTCACCCTCAGCCAAGCCCTCACCTTAACACTAACCCTAACCCTAACCCTCACTGAACCCTAACCCTAATGCTAACCCTAACCTTCACCCTCACCCTAACCATCCCCCAAACCCTTACCCTCTCCCTAAACCTAATCCTCACCCTAACCCTCACCCTAAGGCTAACCCTCATGCTACACCTCACCGTAACCCTAACCCTACCCCTCACCCCACCCCTCACCCTAACCCTCACCCTAACACTATCTCTAACAATAACCTTAACCTTAACCGTCACCCTAAACCTCACGCCAATGCTAACCCTAACCCTACCCCTCACCCTCACACTAACCCTCACCCTAACCCTTACCCATACCCTAAACATAACCCTAATGCTCACACAAACCCTAACCTCACCCTAACCCTAACCCTAACCCTCAGTCTAATCCACATCCTAACCCTAAAACTAAACCTAACCCTCGTCCTAACCCTAAAGGTCACTCTAACCCTAACCACACCCTCACCCTCACCCTCAGCCTAACCCTAAACCTAACCCTAATCCTAACCCTCACCCTCACCCTCATCCTCATCCCAACCTCACCCTAACCCTCAACCTCACCGTCAACCTAACCCCAACCCTATCCCTAACCCTCACCCTGACCCTAACCATCACCCTAACCCTCACCATAGCACTCACTTCACTCTAACCCTAACCCTCACCCTAACCATGAACTTAACCCTAACCCTTTCCCTAAACCTAATCCACACCCTAAACCTAACCCTAACTCTTACCCTCACCCTAACCCTATCCCTAACCCTAATCTTCACACTAACCCTAACCCTAAACCTAACCCTCACCCTAACCCTCACCCTCAACCTAACCCTAAAATTAACCCCCACACCAATGGTAACCCTAACACTAATCCTAATCCTCAACCTAACCCTCACCATAAACATCACCCTAACACTAACCATTACCTTAACCCTAACCCAAACCCTCACCCTATTCCTCACACTCACCATCAAACTCACCCTAAGCCTAACCCTAAACCTAACTCTAATTCTAAACTAACCCTCTTGCTCACCCTCACGCTAAACCTAATGCTAACCCAAACACTAATCCTATCAATAACCCTAACCCTAACCATAAGCCTCACCCTCAGCCTAAACCTAACCCTAACTCTAACCCTCACCCTAACCATAACTGTAACCCTCACCCTCAACCTAACCCTAACCCTAAACCTAACCCTCACCCTAACACTCACTCTAACACTCAATCTCACCCTAAACCTAATGCTAACCCTAACCTTCACCCTCAACCTAACCCTCACCCTAACACTCAACCTCACCCTAAACCTAACCATCACCCTCACTCTAACCCTAACCTAACCCTCACCCTCACCCTAAACCCCACCCTAACACTCATCCTCACCCTAACCCTAAACCTAAACCTCAAACTAACCCTAACCCTAACCCTACACCTAACCCTCACCTTAAACCTCACCCTATCCCTAAACCTAAACCTTACCGTCAACCTTACCCTAACCCTGACCCTCACACTAAACCAAACCCTAACCATAAGCCTAAACCTACACCTCAGCCTAATGCTTACCCTAATCCTAACCCTAACCCTAATCCTTACCCTACCCTTAAACCTAACCCTCAACCTCACCCTATACCTCACCCTAACCCTAATCCTCACCCTCACCCTAACCCTAATGCTAACGCTCACCCTCACCCTAACCCTAATGCTAACCCTCAAATTCACCCTAAACCTAATCTTCACCATAAACCTTACCCTCTCCCTAATCCTAACCCTCACACTCACCCTAAACCTCAACTTAACCCTAAACTTAACCCTCACCCTAACCCTCACACTAACCCTATCCCTAACACTAACCCTAACCCTCACCCTCACCCTGACCATCACGCTAACCCTAACCCTAACCCGACCCCTCACCCTCACGCTAACCCTCCCCCAAACCCTTACCCTCATCCTAAACCTAACCCTAAACCTCACACTAACCCTAACCTCACCCTATACCTAACCCTACCCCGCAGCCGGATCCTAATCCTAACCCTAACCCTAAACCTAACCCTAACCATTAACCCTAAATGAAACCCTAAAATTAACCCACACCCTCACCCTCAATGTAACCCTCAGCCTAACCCTAACACAAACCCTAATCCTAACCCTCAACCTCACTGTCACCCTAACCCTAACCCTAACCCTAACCCAATCCCTAACCCTCAACCTAAACCTAACCCTAACCCTCATCCTAATGCTCACCCTAAACCAAACCCTCTCCCTAAACCTCACCCTCACACTAAACCTCACCCTAACCCTTACCCTCACCCTATCCCTAACCCTAACCCTAACCCTAATCCTCACATTAACCCTAACCATAACCCTCACACTAATTCTAACCCTAACCTAACCTTCGCCCTCACCCTAACCCTCACCATCACCCTAACCCTCACAGTCACCCTAAAACTCACCCACACCCTAACCCTCACACTCACCCTAATCCTCACCCTCACACTAAACCTAAACCTAACCCTCAACCTCACCCTAACCCTAACCCTAACTGGAACCCTCAACTTAACCCTAACCCTAACCCTTACCCTCAACCTAACCCTAAGCCTAAACCTATCTATCCCTCACCCTAATACTCACCCTAATACTCACCCTAAACCTAACCCTCACTCTCACCCTAACCCTAACAATAACACTCACACTAACCCTAACGATCACCCTAACCCTAACCCTACTCCTCAGCCTAACCCTAATCCTTACCCAAAACGTAACCCTAAACCTCACCCTAACCCTAACCCTAACCCTAAACGTCAACCTAACACTAACCTTCACCCTCACCCTCACCATCAGCCAAACCCTTATCCTAACATTCATCCTCACGCTCACACTCACACTAACCCCCACCCTAACCCTCAACTCACCCCAACCCTATCCCTAACCCTCACCCTAACATTAAGCCTCACCCTAACCCTCAACCTAACCTTCACCTTCACCCTAATCCTAACCCTAACCCTCACCCTAACCCTCAACCTAAACCTAACCCTCTCCCTAACACTAACCCTCACACTAAACTCACCCTAACCCTTACCCTCACCCTAAACTTAATCCTAAACCTAACCCTAATCCCCAAACTAAACCTAACCCTAACCTTAAACTTAACCTTCACCCTAACCCTCACCCTGACCCTAACCCTAACTCTAACCCTCACCCTAAACCTCACCCTAGCCCTAACCCTAACCCTAAACCTAAGCCTCACCCTAACCCTTACCTAACCCTAACCCTCACCCTCACCCAAAACCTCACCCACAACCTAACGCTCACCCTCACCCTCACCCTCACCCTCAACCTAAACCTAACCTTCAGCCTAGTCCTAACCCTAACACTAACCGACACCTTAACCCTCACCCTAACACTCAACCTCACCCTAAACCTAACCCTCACCCTCACCCTCAACCTAACCCTAACCCTAACCCTCACCCTAATCTTACCGTCAGCCTAAACCTCACCCTCACCCTAAACCTAACCCTAACACTCACCCTCACCCTAACCCTAACCCTAAACCGCAGACTAAACCTAACCCTAACCCTACACCTAACCCTCACCTTGACCCTCACCATAACCCTATACCTAAACCTTAATCTCACCCTAAATTTAACCCTAACGCAAACTCTAAACCTAACACTCACTGTAACCCTAAACCTACCCCACAGCCTGACGCTCACCCTAACCCTAACCCTAACCCTAATCCTAACCCTATCCCTAAACCTAACCCTCATCCTCACCCGATACCTCACCCTAACCCTAACCCTCATGCTCACCCTAACCCTAATGCTAACCCTCACCCTCACCCTAACCCTAATGCTAACCCTAACCTTCACCCTCAACTCAAACCTCACCCTAAATCTTACCCTCTCCCTAAACCTAACCCTCACAATCACCCTAAACCTCACCTTAACCCTAAACCTAACCCTCACCCTCAATATCACCCTCATCCTAAGCCTAACCCTAAAACTAACCCTAATTCTAAACTAACCCTCTCTCACACCTTAACCCTCATTCTAACCCTTAAACTCACCCTAAACCTAACCCTCAACCTAACCCTAACAATAACCCTAACCCTTACCTTAAACCTCACCCTAACCCTAACCCTAACCCTAATCCTCACCCTAACTCTAACCCTAACACTCTCCCTAACCCTCACCCTCACCCTAACACTAATGCTAATCCTAAATTTCCCACCCACCCTAACCCTCACACTAAAACTTACGCTCACCAGAAACCTAACCCTCACCCTCACCCTAATCCTCACCCTAACCCAAACCCTCACCCTAACCCTCACCCTAAACCTTACCCTAACCGTAACCCTATCACTAACCCTCACCCTCACCCTAACCCTCAACCACAACCTAACCCTCATCCTCACCCTCACCCTCACCCTAACCATAACCCTAACCCTCACCCTAATCCTAACCATAACCCTAACCCACACGCAAACCCTCAAAGTAACCATAATGCTAAACTTAAACCTCAATCTCATACTAACCCTCAACCTAAACCTTTCCCTCACCCTAACCCTAACGCTAACCCTAACCCTCACACTCAACCTAACCCTAACCCTCAACCTAAACCTAAAACTCACTCTAAACCTCACCCTAAACCTCACACTAAACCTACCCCTAACCCTAACCCTCACCCTCAACCTAGCCCTTACCCTAAACCTAACCCTAACGCTAAGCCTAACACTCAAACTCACCCTAACCCTAATGCTAACCCTAACCTTCACCCTCACCCAAACCCTCACCCTAACCCTCAACCTAACCCTAAACCTAAAACTCACCCTCATCCTAAATCTAACCCTAACCCTCACCCTAATCTTACCCTCAGCCTAAACATCACCCTCAGCCTAAACCTCAACCTAACACTCAACCTCACCCTAACCCTAACCCTAAACCTCACACTAACCCTAACCCTAACCCTACACCTAACCCTAACCTTAAACCTCAGCCTAACCCTAAACCTAACCCTAACACTAAACCAAACCCTATCCCTAACCCTAATGCTAACTCTAACCCTCACCCTCATCCTATACCTCACCCGAAACCTTACCCTCACCCTAACCCTAACCCTAACCCTCACAGTAAACCTAACCCTCACCGTAACCCTATACCTACCCCTCAGCCTAACTCTCACCCTAACCATAAACCTAACCCTAATCCTTACCCTATCCCTAAACCTAACCCTCATCCTCACCCTATACCTCACCCTAACCCTAACCCTCATCCTCCCCCTAACCCTAATGCTAAACCGAAGCTTCACTCTCACCCCAACCCTCACCCTAACGCTTATGCTCTCCGTAAACCTAACCCTCAACCTCACCTGAAACCTCACCTTAACCCTAAACCTAACCCTCACCCTAACCCTCACACTAACCCTATCCCTAACACTAACCCTAACACTAACCCTCACACTTACCATAATGCTAACCCTAAACCTAAACATACCCCTCAACCTCAACCTCACCCTCAGACTAACCCTAACCCAAACCCTAATCCTAACCCTCAACCTTACCCTCACCCTCAACTTAACCCTAAACTTCACCCTCACCGTCAACCTAACCCTAACCCTATCCATAACCCTCAACCTAACCCTAACCCTAACCCTCACCCTAACCCTAAACCTCTTCGTAAACCTCACCCTCACAATAAACCTCACCCTAACCCTTACCCTTACCCTATACCTAACCCTCTCCCTTAACCTGACCCTCACAATAAACCTAACCATAACCCTCACCCTAATTCTAACCCTATCACTAAACCTCACCCTCACCCTAACCCTCACAGTCACCCTAAAACTCACCCACACCCTAACCCTCATACTCACCCTAACCCTAACCCTAACTGTAACACTCAGCTTAAACCTAACACTAACCCTTACCCTCATCCTAACCCTAAGCCTAAACCTAACCATCACCCTAATACTCACCCTAATACTAACGCTAAACATAACCCTCATCCTCACCCTAACCCTAACCCTAACACTCACACTAACCCTAACCCTCCCTCTAACCCTAAACCTACCCCTCAGCCTAACACTCATCCTTACCCTAAACCTAACACTAACCCTCACCCTAACCCTAAACCTAACCCTAAACATCAACCTAAACCTAACCCTCACCCTAACCCTCACCATCAGCCTAACCCTAACCCTAAACCTCATCCTCAACCTCACCCTCACACTAACCCTCACCGTAACCCTCACCTTCACACCAACCCTATCCCTAACCCTCACCCTAACACTAAGCCTCACCCTAACCCTCACCCTAACCCTCACCCCCAACCTAACTCTAACCCTCACCCTCATCCTAACACTCAACCTAACCCTAAGCCTCTCCCTAACACTCACCCTCACACTAAACCTCACCCTAACCATAACCCGAATCCTAAACCTAACCCTAATCCTCACACTAACCCTAACCCTAACCCTAACGTTAACCTTCACCCTAACCTTCACCCTCACTCTAACCTAACCCTAACCCTCACCCTAAAGCTAATCCTAAACCTAACCCTCACCGTCACCATAACCCTCACCATCAACCTAACCCTCAGAATAACCCTAACCCTAACTCTAATCCTAACCCTCACCTTCACCCTCACCATCAACCTAACCCCAACCCTATCCCTAACCCTCACCCTAAAAATAATCATCACCCTAACCCTCACCATAACCCTCAGCCTAAACCTCATCCTAAACCTAAATCTAACCCTAACCCTCACCCAAACCCTAACACTAACCCTCACCCTCACCCTAATCCTCAACCTAACCCTACGCCTAAACCTAAACCTAACCCTACCCCTAACCCTAACTCTCACCCTCACCCCAGTCCTCACTTTAACCATAAACCTAACCCCAACCATCACCCTAACTCTAAACCTCTCCCTAAACCTCACCCTCACCCTAAATCTCACCCTTACCCTTACCATCACCCTAAACTTAACCCTAAACCTAACCCTCACACTAAACATAACCCCCACCCTAAACCTATCCCTAACCCTAATAATAACCCTAACTCTAACACTAAACCTTTACTTCACCCTCACCCTAACCCTAAACTTAACCCTAAAAATAATCCTATCCCTAACCCTAAATCTAAACCTCATCCTCACTCTCACACTAACCCTAATCCTAACCCTAACAATCACCTGAACCCAAACCCTAACTCTCACCCTAACCCTAACCCTAACCCGACCCATTAGCCTAATCATCATCCTAAACCTCACCCTAACCCTAAATGTCACCTTAACCCTAACCCTCACCCTCACCCTCACCCCAATCCTAACCCTAACCTTAATCCTAACACTTAAACTCACCCTCACCCTCTCTCTAACCCTAAACCTAACCTTCATCCTCACCCTCACCCTAACCCTAACCCTATACCTAATCCTCACCCTCACCCTAACCATAACCCTCAACCTCACCCTTACCCCAAACCTAACCCTAAACCTCACCCAGCCCTCACCATCACCCTAACAGTAAGCCGCATTCTAACCATAATCCTAACCCCAACCTTCACCCTAAACCCCACCATAACCCTAACCCTAACCCTAACACTAACCTAACCCTAAACCTAACCCTAACCCTCACCCTAACCCTAAAAATAACCCTAACTTTCAGCCTCACCATAACCCTCACCTTCAGCCTAACCCTAACCCTAACCCTAATCCTACCCCTGAACCTCAACCTCACCCTCACCCTAACCCTAACCCTAACCCACAAGCTCAACCTCAACCTAACCCTAACTCTATACCCAACTCTAAATCTAACCCTAACCAACACCCTTACACATAACCTCACCCAAAACCTAACCCTCAGCCTCAACTTAACCCTCACCCTAATTCTAAACCTAACACTAACCCTCACACTAACCCTAACCCTCACCCTAAACCTACCCCTACCCCTCAGCCTAACCCTCATTGTAACCCTAAATCTAAACCTAACCCTCACCGTAACACTAACCCTAAACCTGACCCTAACCGTATCCCTCACCCTCACCCTCTCCCTCACACACAGCCTATCCCTAATCCTATCCCTATCCCTAAAACCCACCCTCACCCTCACCCTCACCCTCACCCTCACCCTCACCCTAATCCTCACCCTCAACCTCACCCTAACCCTATAACTTACCCTAACACTAACCCTCACCCTAACCCTTACCCTCTCCCTAAACCTAACCCTCACACGCACCCTAAAGCTCACCTTAAACCTAAACCTAACCCTCACCCTAACCCTCACACTAACCCTATCCCTAACACTAACCCTAACCCTAACCCTCACCCTGATCATCACACTACCCCTAACCCTAACCCTACCCCTCACCCTCACGCTAACCCTCACCCTAACCCTTATCCTCACACTAACCTTAACCCTCACCCTAACCCTAACCCTACGCCTCAGCCTAATCCACATCCTAACCCTAACCCTAAACCTAACCATCGCCCTAACCCTAAAAGTCACCCTAACCCTTACCCTCACCCTCACCCTCACCCTAACCCCAACCCTACCCCTAACACTCACCCTAACCCAAACCATCACCCAAATCCTCACCATAACCCTCACCTCACCCTAACACTAACCCTCACCCTAACCCTCCACCCAACCCTAACCCTCTCCCTAAACCTCATCCACACCCTAAACCTCATCCTAACTCTAACCCTAACCCTAATCTTCACACTAACCCTAACCCTAACCCTAACCCTCAACCTAACCCTCACCCTCACACTAACCCTAACAATAACCCTCACCCTAATGGTAACCCTAACCCTAAGCCTCACCCTCACCCTAAACCTCACCGGCACCTTAAACCTCACCGTCACCCCACCCCTAACCCTCATACTCACCCTTATCATCATCACCCTAACCCTCACCATACACATTACACTAACATTAAACCTCACCCTCAGCCTAAACCTAACTCGAACCCTAACCCTCACCCTAACAATAAGCCGAACCCTCACACTCACCCTAACACTACCCCTAAACCTAACCCTTACCCTAACACTCACCCTAACACTCACGCTAAGCCAAACACTCACCATCATTCTCACCCTAAGCCTAACACTAACCCTAAACCTAATCCTAAACCTATCCCTCTCCCTCACCCTCACCCTAAACATAACCCTAATCCTAATCCTAACCCTCACCCTCACCCTCACCCTAACCCTAACCGTAATCCTAACAATAACCCTCACCCTCACCCTAACCCAAACCTTAAAAATAAACCTAACCCTAACCCTAACCGAAACCCTCACACTCAAACTCATCTTCACCCTAACCCTCCACCTCACCCTAACCCTAACAATGACCCTAACCCTAACTCTAACACTAACTCTGTCCCTCACCCTAACTCTAACCCTAACCCTCACTCAAACCCTAACACTAATTCTCACCTGAACCCGAAACCTAACCCTCACCCTAACCCTAACCCTAACCTGAACCCTCACCCTCAGCCTATCCCTCACCCTAACCCTAACACTAACCCTAAACCTAACCCTCACATTCACTCTAACCCTAATGCTAACCCTAACCTTCACCCTCACCATAACCCTCACGGTAACCCTTAACCTCACCCTAAACCTAACCCTCACCCTAACCCTAACCCTAAACTTCACCCTAACCCTAACCCTAACCCTCACCCTAAACCTTACCCTAACCCTAACCCTAAAACTAACCCTAACTCTCACTTCACCCCAAACCTCACCCACACACTAATCCTCATCCTCATGCTCATCCTCACCCTAAACCTAACCCTAACCCTCACCCTAATCCTAACCCTAACCCTAACCAACACCCTAACCCTCAAACTAACCCAAATGCTAAACTTAAACCTCAATCTTACACTAACCCTCAACCTAACCCTTACCCTCACCCTAACCCTAACCCTAAACCTCACACTAACCCAAACACTCACCCTAACCCTAACGCTACCCCCCAGCCTGATCCGAATCCTAACACTAAACCTAACCCTCAGCATTAACCCTAAACATCAACCTAGCCCTCACCTTCACCCTCGCCCTCACCCTCACCCTCAGCCTAAACATAACCCCAAACCTAATCATAACCCTCACCCACACCCTTATCCAAACCTAACCCGAACCCTCATCCTCACCATCAACCTAACACCAAACCTATCCCTAACCCTCACCCTAACCCTAACCATCACCCTAGACCTCACCATAACCCTCACCTCACCCTAACCCTAACCCTCACCCTAACCCTCAACCTAACCATAACCCTCTCCCTAAACCTCATCCACACCCTAAACCTCATCCTAACTCTTACCCTCACCCTAAACCTAAACGTAACACTAATCTTCACACTAACCCTAACCCTAACCCTAACCCTCACCCTAACCCTCACTCTCACCCTAAACCTAACAATAACCCTCACCCGAATTGTAACCCTAACCCTAATCCTCACCCTCACCCTATACCTCAACGTCACCCTAAACCTCAACGTCACCCTAACCCTCACCCACACCCTAACCCTCACACTCACCCTTAACCTCACCCTAACCCTAACCCTCAACATAAACATCACCCTAACACTAACCATCACCCTAACCCTAACCCAAACCCTCACCCTAAGCCTCACCCTCACCATCACCCTCACTCTATGCCTAACACTAAACCTAACCCTAATTCTAAACTAACCGTCTCCATCAACCTCACGTTAACCCTAATTCTAACCAAAACTCTAATCTTAACAATAAACCTAATCCTAACCCTCACCCTCACCCTCAGCCTAAACCTAACCCTAAACCTTGGCCTCACCCTAACCATAACCCTAACCCTCACCCTCACCCTAACCCTAACCCTAAACCTAACCCTCACCCTAACACTCACCCTAACACTCACGCTTAGACTAACCCTCACTCTCACCCTAACCCTCACCCTAAAACTTAGACTGAACCTAATCCTAACATTAAGACTAGCACTCAAACTAAACCTAACCCTCACAATAACACTAACCCTAACCCTCACCCTAACCCTAACCCTCACCCTCACCATAAACATCACCCTAACCCTAACCATCACCCTAATCCTGACCCTAACCCTCACCCTAACCCTCACCCTCAAAATCATCCTCATCCTAAGTCAAACACTAACCCTAATCCTAATCCTAAACCTAACCCTCTCCCTCACCCTAACCCTAACACTCACCCTAACCCTAGCCCTCACCCTAACCCTATCCCTAACCTTAACCCTCACCCTCACAACCTAAACTTAACCCTAATCCTAATAATAACCCTCACCCTCACCCTAACCCAAATGCTAATATTAAACCTAACCCTAACGCTAACTGTAACCCTCACACTCAAACTCTTCTTCACCCTAACCCTCAACCTCACCCTAACCCTGACAATAACCCTAACACTAACTCTAACCCTAAGTCTCTCCCTAACCCTATCCCTAACCCTAACCCTAACCCTCACCCAAACCCTAACACTAACCCTCACCCGAACCCTAACCATCAACCTAACCCTACCCCTAAACCTAATCCTACCCCTACCCCTAACCCTCACCCTCACCCCAGCCCTCACCTTAACCATAAACGTAACCCTAAACTCACCGTAATTCTAACCCTCTCCCTAAAACTCACCCTCACTCTAAATCTCACCCTGACCCTTACCATCACCCTCACCCTAACCCTAAACCTAACCCTCACACTAAACATAACCCCCAACCTAACCCTAACCCTAACCTTAATAATAACCCTAACCCTAACCCTAAACCTTACCCTCACCCTCACCCTAACCCTAAACTCATCCCTAAAATTTATCCTATCCCTAACCCTAAATCTAAACCTCACCCTCACCCTCACTCTAACCCTAACCCTAATCCTAACCCTAACAATAACCTGAACCCTAACCCTAACTCTCACCCTAACACTAACCCTAACCCCACCCATTAGCCTAATCCTCATCCTAAACCTAAACCTAAACCTAAACCTCACCCTAACCCTCACTCTCACCCTCAGTCTAATCCTAACCCTAAGCTGCATCCTAACCATAACCCTAACCCCAAACTTCACTCTAACCCCCACCATAATCCTAAACCTAACCCTAACCCTCACCCTAATCCTCACCCTAACCCTAACAATAACCCTAACCTTCAGTCTCACCATAACCCTCACCCTCATCCTAACCCTAACTCTCACCTTAATCCTAAATCTCAACCTCACCCTCACCCTCACCCTAACCGTAACCCAAATCCTCATGCTCACCCTCAACCTAACCCTAACTCTATCCCTAACCCTAAACCTAACCCTACCATGACCCTTACACATAACCTCACCCAAAACCTAACACTCACCCTTACCCTCACCCTAATCCTAAACCTATCACTAAGCCTCAGACTATACCTAACCATCACCCTAATCCTCAGCCTAACCCTAATCCTAACCCTAATTCTAACCCTAACCCCCACCCTAACGCTAACCCTAAACATAGCCCTAAGCCTATCCCTCACCCTCACCCTCTCCCTCACCCTCAGCCTAACACTAATCCTATCCCTAATCCTAAACCACAACATCACCCTCATTCTCACCCTAACCATCACCCTCAACCTCATCCTAACCCAACACCTAACCCTAACCCTCACACTCACCCTAACCCTAAACCTAACCCTAACAATAACCCTCAACCTCACACTAACCATAAAAATAACACTAACTCTAACCCGAACCCTCAAGCTAACCCTTACCCACATCCTCACCCAATGCTCACACTAAACCTAAACCTCAACCTAAAACTAACCTTAACCCTCACCCTCACCCTAACCCTAACCCTCACTCAAACCATAACTCTAACCCTCATCCTAACCCTAAACCGCACATTCACCCTCTCCCTATCCCTAACCCTAACCCTAACAGTCACCTTCACCCTCACCCTCACCCTAAACCTCACCCTCACCCTCACCCTCAACTTCACCCTAACCCTAACCCTAACCCTCAACCTAAACCTAAGACTCACCCTAAACATAACCCTAACCCTCACACTAACCCTAACCCTAACACTCACCCTAACCCTAACCCTAACCCTAATGCTAACCCTAACCCTCACCCCTACAATAACCCTCACCCTAACCCTTACCCTCACCCTAAACCTAAACCTAAACCTAACCCTCACCCTCATCCTAAATATCACCCTAAACCTAACCCTCACCCCAATCTTAACCGTAACCGTCATCCTAACCCTCACCCTCACAATCACCCTCAGCCTAAACCTAACCCAAACCCTAAACCTAATACTAAACCTAACCCTCTCCCTCACCCTCACCCTAACCCTAACCCTAACCCTAAAAATAACCCTCACCTTCAACCTAACCCTAACCCTAACAATAACCCTAACCCTATTCCTAACCCTCACACTAATCCTAACTGTCAGCCTAAGCCTCACACTCACCCTAACCCTTACCCTAACCCTAACCCTCACCCAAACCCTAAACCTAACCCTCATCCTCACCCTCACCCTAACCCTAACCATCACCCTAACCCTAACCCTAACCCTCATCCTCAGCCTAACCTCACCCTAACCCTAATCCTAACCCTAACCTTCACCCTCAACCTAACCCTAATGATAACCCTAAACTTAGCCTACACAATAATCCTCCCTCTAACCCTTAACCTCACCCTAAACCTAAGCCTCATCCTCAACCTAACCCTAACCCAAACCCTAACCCTCACCCTAACCCTCATCCTAATCCTTACCCTCACCCTAACCCTCACCCTAACCCTAAGCTTAACCCTAACCTTCACACTAAATCTAACCCTCACCCTAACCGTAACCCTACCCCTCAGCCTAACCCTCATCTTAACCATAAACCTAACCCTAACCCTCACCCTAACCCTAACCCTAACCCTCACGATAACCCTCACCCTCACCCTAACCCTAACACTGACAATAACCCTAACCCTCACCCTAAACGTCACCCTCACCATCACCCTCAAGCCAAACCTAACACTAAACCTAAACCTAATCCTAAACCTGACCCTCTCCCTCACCTTCAAACTCACCCTAATCCTAACCCTAACCCTCACCCTCACCCTGACCCTAAGCCTAACCCTTACCCTCACCCTAACCCTAACCCTTACAATAATCCTAACCCTAGCCCTAAGCCTAAACCTCACCCTCACCCTCAGCCTCACCCTAAACCTAAACCTAACACCTACTCTAACCCTAACCGTCAGACCAAACTTCACATGCACCCTAACCATAAGCCTCAGCCTAACCCTAAAACTAACCCTCACCCTCAGCCTAGCCCTCACCCTAACCCTAACCCTAAGCCTAACCCTCACCCTCACACTAACCCTTATGCTAACCCTAAACTTCACCCTCACCCTAATCCTCACTCTAACACTTAACCTCACCCTAAACCTAAGACTCACCCTAACCCTAACTCTAACCCTAAACCTCACCCTAAACTTTATCCTGACCCATACCCTCACCCTAACTCTCAACCTAACCCTAAACCTAACCCTAACCCTAAATTTCACACTAACCCTAATCATCACCCTGTTCCTAACCCTAGCCCTCAGCCTAACCCTCATCCTAACATTAAACCTATATCTAATACTAACCCTAACACTAACCTTAAACGTCACCCTAACCCTAACCCTCACCCTAACCCTAGTCCTAACCCTAATCCTAAACCTCACACTCACCCTTACCCTCACCCTAACCATAACACTAACCCTAACCCTCACCCTCACTCTCACCCTAATCCTATCCCTAACTCTCACCCTAACCCTAACCCTCACACTAAACCTCACCCTAACCCTCACCCTTACCCTAACCTTCTCCCTAATCCTCACCCTCACGCTAAACCTCACCCTAATCATTTCTCTCACCCTAACCCTAACCCTCACCGTCAATCTAATCCTTACCGTCAGTCTAACCCTCACCCACACCCTAACCCTCACCCTAACCCGAAAAATCACACTCACCCTAAACCTCAACCTCAACCTAAATATCACCCTAACACTAAACCTCAACTTAACCCTAACCCTAACACTCACGCTAAGCCTCACCCTCACCCTCACCCTAACTCTAACCCTCACCCTAACCCTAACCCTAATGCTCACCCTCAACTTAAGCCTAACCCTAAATGTAACCCTCACCCTAACACTCACTCTAACACTCACGCTAAACGTAACCCTCTCTCTCAGCCTAACCCTCACTCTAAAACATACCCTAACCCTCACCCTAACCCCAACCCTACCCCTCACCCTAAACCTCATCCTAACCCTAACTCTAAGCCTAACTTAACCCTCACCTTCAACCTCACCCTCAGCCTAAGCCTAAACTTAGCCTAATCCTAACCCTAACCCTCATGCTCACTCTCACCCTAATCCTAAACCTAAACTTAACCCTCAACCTCACCCTCACACTAACCTCCACCATAGCACTTAACCTCACTCTAAACCTAAACCTAGCCCTAACCCACACACTAAGACTAACCCTCATCCTAACCCTAATCCTAACCCTCACCCTAAACCCAACCCTAACCTTCACCCTAACCCTAACCATAAACCTAACTCTCATCCTAACCCTCACCCTAACTCTAACCCTCACCCTAATCCTCACCATAACACTCACGCTAACCCTAACCCTCCCTCTCACCCTAACCCTCAAACGAATCCTCAATCTAACACATACCCTCACCCTAACCCTAACCCTCACCATAACCCTAAACTTCATCCTAACCATAAACGAAACAATAAATCCAAGCCTCATCCTAACCCCCACCATAACCCTAAACCTAACACTAACACTCACCCTAACACTAACAATAACCCTAACCCTCAGCCTCACCCTACCCCCTCACACTAACCCTAACACTCACCCTAACCCGAACCCTAACCTTAATCCTCACACTAACCCTAAACCTAACCCTAACCGAAACCCTCACAGGAACCCTCACCCTAACCCTAAACCTAACCCTAACTTTCACCCTCACCTTAACCCTCACCCTAACCCTGACCCTCACGCTCACAAAACCCTCACACTAAGCCTAAACCTCAACCTAACCCTAACCCTAATCCTCACCCTCACCCTAACCCTAAACCTAAGCCTAACCCTAAACCTCATCTTCAGCCTCTCCCCTACACTATCCCTAAACCTCACCCTCAACCTCACCCTCAACCTAACCTCAACCTCACCCTCACCCTAACCCTAAACCTAACCCTAACCCTCACCATAATCCTAACCCTCACCCAACCTTAAACCTAACCCTCACCCTCACCCTCACCCTAACCCTAACCCTAACCTTCACCCTCAGGCTGTCCCTAACCCTAACCCTAAACTTAACCCTGAACCTCATCCTCACCCTCAACATAACCCTAACCCTAACCCTCACCCTCACCCTCACCCTCACCCTAACCCTAAACCTAACCCTATCCCTAACACTCACCCTAATATTAACACTCACAATAACCCTCACCCTAACACATATGCTCACCCTAACGCTAACCCTAACCCTCAACATAAACCTAACCCTCTCCCAAAACCTCACCCTAAACCTTACCCTAACCCTAACCCTAACCCTCACCCTAAGCCTAACACTAAACCTAAACCTAATCCTAAACTTAACCCTCTCCCTCAATCGCATGCTACCCCTAATGCTAACCCTAAACCTAACCCTCACCCGCACCCTAACCCTAACCCTAAACCTCACCCTAAGCCTCATCCTCACCATCACCCTCACACTAAGACTAACAGTAAACCTAACCCTAATCCTAAACTTAACCCTCTCCCTCACCTTCATGCTAACCCAAACCCTAACCATCACCCTAACCCTAATCCTAACCCTAAACTTCACCCTAAGCCTCACACTAACCCTAACACTAACACTAACACTAACACTTACCATAATCCTAATACTCACCCTAATCCTCATGCAAACCCTAACCCTAACCCTACACCTCACCCATACCCTTACCCTCACCCTAACCCTTACCCTCATCCTAAACCTAACCCTCACCATAACCCTAACCCTCACCCAAACTTAAACCTAACCCTCACCCTCACCATCACCCTAACCCTAACCCTAACCCTAACCCTCTCCCTAACCCTAACCCTAACCCTAATGTTATCGCTAACGCTCACCCTTACCCTAACCCTCACCCTAACCCTTACCCTCACCCTAAACCTAACCCTAAACCTAACCCTCATACTAAACCTAACCCTCACCATAACCCTAAACATAACACTAACAGTAACCCTAAACCTGACCCTAAACCTAACCCTCACCCTCACCCTCACCTTAACCCTAACCCTAACAATAACCCTATCCCTAACCCTAATCCTAACCCTCATCCTCACCCTCACCCTCATCCTAATCCTAACCCAATCCCTAACCCTAACAATAACCCTAACCATAACCCTAACCCTCACCTTAACCCTAAAACTAACCCCACTCCTCAGGCTAATCCTCATCCTAAACTTAAATCTAAACCTAAACCTAAACCTCACCCTAACCCTAACCCTCACTCTCACCCTCAGCCTATCCCTAACCCTAAACCTAATCCTAACCCTGAACCTCACCCTCACCCTCAACCTAAACCTAACCCTAACCCTCACCCGCACCCTCACCCTAAACCTAACCCTATCCCTATCCCTAACACTAACACTAACCCTAACCTTAACCATCACCCTAAACCTCACCCTAACACATATGCTCACCCTAACCCTAACCCTAACCCTCACCATAACCCTAAACCTCTCCCAAAACCTCACCCTAACCCTTACTCTCACCCTAACCCTAACCCTAATCCTCACACTAACCCTAAACCTAACCCTAACCCTAACCCTCACCCTCAACCCAACCCTCCCCCTAATGCTAACACTAATCCTGAAACTCACCCTTACCCTAAACCTCACTGTCACCCTAACCCTCACCCACACCCTAACCCTCACACTCACGCTAACCATCACTCTTACCCTGAATATGACCCTAAAACTAACCCTCACCCTAACTCTAAACCTAACCCTGAACCTCTGCCTCATCCTCACCATCAACCTCACCCTAAGCCTAACCATAAACCTAACCCTAATCCTAAACCTAACCCTCTCCCTCACCATCATGCTAACCCTAACCCTAACGCTAACCCTAACCCTCACCCTCACACTCACCCTAAACCTAACGCTAACCCTAACAATAACCCTAACCCTAACCCTATCCCTAACCCTTACCCTCACCCTCACCGTAAACCTTACCCTAACCCTCACATTATCCCTAACAGTCAGCCTAAACCTCACCCTAACACTCACACTAAAACTAGTGCTCACCCTCACCCTAACCCTCACCCTAAACCTTACCCTAACTATAACCCTAACACTAACCCTCACACTAACCCAAACCCTAAACCAAAACCTCACCTTCATCCTAACCCTAACCCTAAACCTAACCCTAACAATAACCCTATCCCTAACCCTAGCCCTATCCCTAACCCTCACCCTCACCCTAACCCTCATGCTCACCCACATGCTAACCCTAACATTAAACCTAACCCTCAACCTAACACTCACTCTAACACTCACACTAAACCTAACTCTCACTCTCACCCTAACACTCACACTAAAACTTACGCTAACCCTAACCCTAACCCTTATCCTCACACTAACCCTAACCTTAACCCTAATCCTCACATTAACCCTAAACCTAACCCTAACCCTAACCCTCACCAGAACACTCACCCTAAGCCTCAACCTCACCATCACCCTCAACCTTAGCCTTACAGTAAACCTAAACCTAATCCTAAACCTAACCCTCTCCCTCACCCTTATGCTAACCCTAATGATAACCCTAACCCTACCGCTCACCCAAATACTAAACCTAACCCTAACTCTAACAATAACCCTAATACTAAACCTAACCCTAACCCTCACCTTAACCCTAACACTAACCCTAACCCTAACCCTCACCCAGAGCCTCACCCTCACCATCACCCTCACCCTAAGCCTAACAGTAAACCTAACCCCAATCCTGAACCAAACCCTCCCCCTCCCCCTCATGCTAACCCTAACGATAACCCTAAACTTAACACTCACCCTAACCCTAACCCTAACACTAACCCTAACCATAACCCTATCCCTAACCCTAACCCTAAGACTAACAGTAAACCTAACCCTAATCCTAAACTTCACCCTCATGCTAACCCTAATGCTAACCCTAACCCTAACCCTCACCCTAACCCTAACCCTAAACCTAACCCTCACCTGAACCCGAACCCTAACCCGAACCCTAACACTAACACTAATCTTAATCCTAATCCTCACCCTAATCCTTATGCAAACCCCAACCCTAACCCTACACCTAAACCTCACCCTTACCCTCACCCTGTCCCTTACACTCAACCTAACCCTAATCCTCACACTAACCCTAACCCTCACGCTAACCCTAACCCTAACCCTCAGCCTAACCCTCATCCTAACCCAAAACCTAACCCTAAACCTCAACCTCACCCTAACCTTAATTCTAAACGTCAACCTAATTCTATCCCTCACCGTCACCCTCACTCTCATTCTCACCCTCAGCCTAACCCTAACCCTAAACCTAATCCTAACCCTCACCGTCACCCTCACCCTAACCCTAACCCTAACCCTCACGATCACACTCAGCCTACCTCTAAACCTATACCTAACCCTCACCCTAACCCTAACCCTCAACCTAAACTCCACCAGAACCCTCAACCTCACCTTAACTGAACCCAAACCCTCACCATAAACCTCATCCTAACCCTAACCCTATCCCTAACCCTCACCCTCACTCTAAACATCACCATAACCCTTACCCTCACCCTAACCCTAACCGATATCCTCACACTAACCCTAACCCTAACCCTCACCCTATACCTCACCCTAACATTCACCCTCACCCTAACCCTAAACCTCACCGTCACCCTCACCTTCAGCCTAACACTAACCCTAACCAAACCCTAACCATAAACCTATCCCTAACCCTCACCTTAATCCTCAATCTAACACATAGCCTAACCCTAAACCTAACCCTCACCCTAACCCTCACCATAAATTTCACCCTCACCCTAAACCTCACCCTAACACTTACCCTCACCCTAAACCAAACCCAAACCTACCCCTCACCTGAACCCGAACACTCACCCTAACCCTCACCCTAAGCCTTAACCTAACCCTAACCCTCACCCTCACCCTTGCCCTCATCCTAACCCTAAACCTAACCCTAACTCTCACCCTAACCCTAACCCTCACTCTCACCCAAACCCTCAACCTAACCCTAAACCTCATCCTAACCATAAACCTAACCCTCATCCAACCCTCATCCTAACCCCAACCATACACCTAAACCTAACCCTAACACACATCTTAACACTAAAAATAACCCTAACCCTCAGCCTCATCCTAACCTTCACCTTAACCTTTACCCTCACCGTCACCCTACCCATCACACTAACCCTAACCCTCACCCTAAACCTAACCCTAACGCTTATCCTAATCTTGAACCTCATCCTCACCCTTAACCTAACCCTAACCCTAACCCTCACCCTCACTCTCACCCTAACCCTATCCCTAAACCTAACCCTCACCCTAAACTTAATCCTCACCCTAACCCACCCCCTAACACATACGCTCACCCTAACCCTAACCCAAACCCTCATCATAACCCTAACCCTCTCCCAAAACCTCAACCTAACCCTTACCCTCAAGCTAACCCTAACCCTAATCCCCATACTAACTCTAAACCTAAACCTAACCCTAACCCTCACCCTAACCCTCACCCTAATCCTAACCCTAAACCTGAAACTCACCCTCAACCTAACCCTCACTGTCACCCTAACCCTCACACTCACCCTAACCCTCACCCTCACCATAACCCTCACCCTTACCCTAAATATCACCCTAACACTAACACTCACCCTAACCCTAACCCTACCCCTCACCCTATTCCTCACCTCAACATCACCCTCACCCTAAGCCTAACCCTACAGCTAACCCTAATGCTAAACCTAACCCTCTCCCTCACCCTCACGCTAACCCTTACCCTCACCTTCACCCTACCCCTCACACTAACCCAAAACCTCAACCTATACCTAACCCTAACCCTAATCCTAACGCTCACCCTCACCTTAAACCTAATGCTAACCCTAATCTTCTTCCACACCCTAACCCTTACCCACACCATAAACTTAACACTCACCCTCACCATAAAACTCACCCTAACCCTAACCCTCACCCTAAACATCACCCTAACCCTAACACTAAACCTCACCCTAACCCTCACCATAAATCTAACCCTAACACTAACCCTCAACCTAACCCTAAACCTCACCCTAACCTTAACCCTAACCCTCAACCTCACCCTCACTATAACCCTAACCCTAATCCTAACCCTTACACTAACCCTAACCCTAACTCTAATGCTAACCCTAAACCTCAGTCTTACCCTAACAGTCAACCTAACCCTAACCCTAACCCTCACCCTAATGCTAACCCTAACCCAAACCCTAACCCTAACCCTCACCTTCACCCTAACCGTAACACTAACCCTAAACCTAAACCTCACCCTAACCCTAAACCTAACCATAAACTTCACCCTAACCCTAACCCAAATCCTAACCCAAAACCCTAACATCACCATCACCCTAACCCTAACCCTCACACTCACCCTAATCCTAAACCTAAACCTAACACTCACCCTAACCCTAACCCTAACGCTAATGCTAATCCTAAACCTCACCCTCAACTTATCCCTCAGCCTACCCCTTACCCTCACCCTAACTCTAAACCTAACAATCGCACTAAACCTAACCGTCACCCTAACCCGAACCGTACCCTTCTGCCTAATGCTCACCCTAACACTAAACCTAACCCTAAAACTAATCCTCACCCTATCCCTAAACCTAACCCTAACCCTCACCCTCAGCCTAGCTCTCAACCTAACATTAACCCTAACACTAACTCTCACCCTCACCCTAAAACTAATGCTAACCATAAACTTCACCCTCACCCTAACCCTCACCCTAACCCTTATCCTCACCCTAAACCTTACCCTCACCCTCACCCTACAACTCACCCTAACCCTAACCCTCACCCTAAACCTCACCGTTACCCTAATCCTAACCCTCACCTTAACCCTCACCCTAACCCTAACCCTAACACTAACACTAACCGTAATCCTAATGCTCACCCGAATCCTCATGCTAACCCTAACACTAACCCTACCCCTCACCCTCAACCTTACCCTCACCCTAACCCTTACCCTCACCCTAACCCTAACCCTCACACTAACCGTAACCCTCACCCTAACCCTAACCCTATATCTCACCCTAACCTTCATATTAAAGATTAACCTAACCCTAACCCTCACACTCACACTCACCCTAACCCTAACCCTAAACCTCACCCTAATTCTAACCCTCACCATCAGCTTTACCGTCATCCTCACCCTCAGCCTAACCCTAAACCTAAACCTAAACCTAACCCTCATCCTCAAGCTCACCCTAAAACGAACTCTAAACCTCACCCTCAACCTCAGCCTTATTCTGAACCTATACCTAACCCTCACCCTCACACTAACCCAGACCCTAGCCCTCAAACGAACCCTCACCCTCAACTAAACCCTAACACAAACCCTCACCCTAACCCTCACCCTAACCCTAACCCTATCCCTAACCCTCACCCTCACCTTAACCCTAACCCTAAACTTAACCATAACCCTAATCTTCACACTAACCCTAATCCTAACCATAACCTTCATCCTAACCCTCACCCTAATACTAACCCTAAACCCTACCCTCATCCTCACCCTAACCCTAACCCAAACCCTCACCCTCATCCTAAACCTAAACCTAACCCGAAACCTAAAACTCACCCTCACCCTTACCCTCACCATAAACCTAACACTTACCCTCACCCTAAAACTCACCCTAACCCTAACCCTCATCCTAACCCTTAAACTAACCCGAAACCTCACCCTAACCCTAACCCACACCCTAAACTTAACCCTAACCCTCAACCTCACACTCACCTTAACCCTAACCCTAACCCTCAACCTCAAACTTACCCTAACCCTAATGCTAAACCTAATGCTCAACCTTACCCTAACCCTCACCCTAACCTTAACCCTAACCCTCACCCTAATGCTAAAACTAACCCTAATCCTAATCCTAATCCTCACCCTCACCCTAACCCTAACCCTAAACCTAACCCTAAACCTAATTCTCACACTAACCCTAACCTTAACCATAACCTTCATCCTAAAACTCGCACTAATCCTAACCCTAAACCCTACCTTCACCATCACCCTAACCCGAACTCTCACCCTCACCCTCACCCTAATCCTAAACCTAAACCTAAATCTAACCCTCACCCTCACCGTATCCCTCACACTAACTCTTACCCTCACCCTAACCCTACCTCTAACAATCACACTAAACCTAACCCTCAACCTAACCCTAACTCTACCCCTCTGCCTAACGAGCACTCTAACCATAAACCTAACCCTAATCCTCACCCTATCCCTAAACCTAACCCTAACACTAACCCTCACCCTCACCCTAAACCTAATGCTAAAATTAACCTTCACCCTCACCCTAACCCTCATCCTAACCCTAACCCTCACCCTAAACCTAACGATCACACTCACCCTACAACTCACCCTAACCCTAACCATCACCCTAAACCTCACCCTATCCCTAATCATAACCCTCACCCTAGCCCTCACCCTAAACCTAATCCTAACATTAACACTAGCAGTAATCCTATTTCTCACCAGAATCCTGAGGCCAACCCTAACCCTAACCGTACCCCTCCCCCTCCCCTTTACCCTCCCCCTAAGCCTTAAACTCACCCGAACCCTAAACATAACCCTAACCCTAACCCTAACCCTCACCCTAACACTAAACCTAACCCTAACGCACACCATTAACCTAACCTTCACCGTCACCCTAAACCTCACCCACATCCTAACCCTCACACTAAACTGAACAATCACCCTTAACCTAAACCTCAACCTCACACTAAATAACACCCTAAAACTAACCCTCAATGTAACGCTAACCCTAACCCTCACCCTAAGCCTCACCCTCACCATCACCCTCACCCTAAGCCTAACCCTAAAGCTAACCCTAATCCTAAACCTAACCCTCTCCCTTAACCTCTCCCTATCCCTAACTCTAACCCTAAACTTAACCCTCACCCTGACCCTAAACCTAACCCTAACCCTAACAATAAGCCTAACCTTAACCCTCACCCAAACCCGAACCCTAACCCTCACCCTAAACCTATCCGTAACCCTCACCCTAACCCTAACCCTCACCCTAACCCTCAATCTAACACATACCCTCACCCTAACCCTAAACCTCACCCTAAAACTCACCCTCACCCTAAACCTCACCCTAAACCTTACCCTCACCCTAACCCTAACCCTAAACCTACCCCTCACCCGAACCCTCACCCTAACCCTAACCTTAACCGTAACCCTATCCCTCACCCTCATCCTAGCCCATATCCTAAACCTAATCCTAACCCTAACCCTCACCCTCATCCTAATCCTCATCCTCACCCTAAACTTCAATCTAACCCAAAACCTCATTGTAACCATAAACCTAACCCTAACCCCAAAGCTCATTCTAACCCCCACCATAACCCTAAACCTAACCCTAACCCTCACCCTAACACTCACAATAACCCTAAACATCACCCTCTCCCTAACCCTCACCTTACCCCTTATCTTCACCGTCACCCTACCCCTCACACTAACCGTAACCCTCATCCTAACCCTAACCCTATCCCTAATACTCACACTAACCCTAAACCTAACCCTAACCCTCACACTAACCTTTACCTTAACCCTCACTCTAACCCTTACCTCACGCTCACCCAACCCTCACACTAAGGCTAAACCTCAACCTAACCCTAACCCTAAACCTCACCCTCACCATAACCCTAAACCTAAACCTCATCTTCACTCTCTCCCTTAACCTAACCCTAATCCTCGCCCTCAAAAACACCCTCACCCTAACCCTCATCCTCACTCTCACCCTAACCCTAAACCTAACCCTAACCCTCAACCTAACCCTAACCTCATCCAACCTTAACCCTAACCCTCACCCTCACCCTCACCCTAGCCCTAACCCTGAACCTAACTCTCACACTAACCTTAACCCTAACCCTAATGCTAACCCTAACGCTCACCCTTACCCTAACCCTCACCCTAACCCTTAACCACACCCTAACCCTAAGCCTAAACCTAACCCTAACACTAAACTTAACCCTCACCATAACCCTAACCATAATGCTAACAATAATCCTAATACTAAACCTGAACCTAACCCTCACCCTTACCCTACCCCTAACCCTATCCCTAGCAATAACCCTATCCCTAACCCTAATCCTAGCCCTCATCCTCACCCTCACCCTCACACTAAACCTAACCCTAACCCTAACCCTAACAAAAACCCTAACCCTAACCCTCACCTTAACCCTAAAACTAAACCCACCCCTCAGCCTAATCCTCAACCGAAACGTAAACCTAAACCTCACCCTAACCCTAAACATCACCCTAACCCTAACCTTCACCCTCACCCTCACGCTCAGCCTAACCATATGCGTAACCCTAATCCTAACCCTCAACATCATCCTCACCCTCACCCTAAACCTAACCCTAACCGTCACCCTCACTCTCACCCTAACCCTATCCCTAACACTCACCCTAACCTTTACCCTCATCCTAACCCTCACCATAACACATACCCTCACCCTAACCTAAACACTAACCTTCAACCTAACCTTCACAATAACCCTAAACCTCTTCCTAAACCTCACCCTAAAACTTACCCTCACAATAACACTAACCCTAATCCTCACACTAACCCTAAAACTAACCCTAACATTAACCCTCACCCTAACCCTCACCCTCACCCTAACCCTAACCTAACACTCACCCTAAGCCTCCCCCTCAACTTAACACTAATGCTAACCCTAATCTTCAACCTTACCCTAACCCTCATGCTAAAACTTATGCTCACTTTAAACCTAACCCTCACCCTCAACCTAACCCTCACCCTACCCCTAACTCTCACCCTAAACTTCTACATAACCCTAACCCTAACCCTAACCCTCACCCTAACCCTTACCCTAACCCTAACCCTAACACTAACACTAACCCTAATCCTCACCGTCACCCTAACCCTGACCCAAACCCTAACACCCACCCTCACCCTAACCCTCACCGTCACCCTACCCCTCACTCACAACCTAACCCTCACACACACCCTAACACTCACGCTCATCCTAAACCTCACCCTCAGACTAAATATCACACTAACCCTAACCTTCACACTAACGTTAACCCAAAATCTCAGCCTAAGCCTCACCCTCACCATCACGATCACCCTCACCCTAACCCTAAAACTAACGCTAACCCTAACCCTCACCCTCACCCTAACCCTAACCCTAACAATAACAATAACCCTAACTCTAACCCGAACCTTAACCCTAAACCGAACACTCACCCTAACCCTAAACCTAACCTTAATCATAAAACTAATCTTCACACTAACCCTAACCATAACCATTACCTTCATCCTAACCCTCACCCTAATTCTAACCCTAAACCCTAACCTCACTCTCCCCCTAACCCTAACCCTCACCCTGACCTTAACACTAACCCTCACCCTCAATCTCACCCCAACCCTAACCCTAAACCTAACCCTCACCCTAATCCTAACCCTAAACCTAACCTTAACCATAAAAATAATCCTCACACTAACCCTAACCCTAATCATAACCTTCATCCTAACACTCACCCTAATTCTAAACCTAAACCCTATCCTCATTCTCACCCTAACCCTAACCATCACCCCAACCTTAACACTAACCCTCACCCTCACCCTCACCCCAACCCTAACCCTAACCCTCACCCTCACCCTAACCCTAACCCTAAACCTAAACCTAGTCCTCACACTAACCCTAAACCTAACCCTATCCCTAACACTCACCCTAACCTTAATCCTCACCCTAACCCACATCCTAACACATATATTCACCTTCATCCTAACCCTCACCCTAATCCTAACCCATAACAACACCCTCAGCATCAACCTAATCCTAACCCTCACACTCATCCTAATCCTAAACCTAAACCTAACCGTCACCCTAACACTCATTGTCACCCTAACCCTCACCCACACCCTAACCCTCACAATAAACCTAACCCTCAACCTCAATCTAACCCTCACCCTTACCCTAAATATCACACTAACACTAACCCCACTCTAACCCTAAACCTAACCCTGACCCTAAGCCTCAACCTCACCATCACCCTCACACTAAGCTTAACCCTAAACCTAACCCTAATCCTAAACCTAACCCTCTCCCTCAACATCATGCTAACCCTAATGCTAAACTTAAACCTAACCCTAACCCACATCCTAACCCTAACCCTAACCGTAACAATAACCCTAACACTAACCCTATCCCTAACCCTCACCTTCACCCTAAACCTAAACCTCACCCTCACCCAACCCCTAACACTAAACCTAACCCTCACCCTAACACTCACACTAAAACTAGCCCTCACTCTCACACTAACCCTCACCCTAAACATTACCCTACTATAACCATAACCCTTACCCTCACCCTAACACTAACCCTAACACTAATCCTCACACTAATCCTAACCCTAAACCTAACCCTAACTCTAACCCTCACCCTAACCCTCACCCTCACCCTAACCCTAACCCTAACCCTCACCTTAAGTCTAATCCTAACCCTAAACCTCAACCTCACCCTAACCCTCACCGTCACCCTAACTCTCACACACACCCTAACCCTCAGACTTACCCTAACCCTCGCCCTCACCCTAACCCTCACCCTCACCCTAAATATCACCCTAACCCTAACCCTCACCCTAAGCCTCACCTTCACCATCACCCTCACCCTAAGCTTAACCCTAAACCTAACGCTAATCCTAAATGTAACCCTCTCTCTCACCCTTAGGCTAACCCTAAAGCTAACCCTAACGCTAACCCTAAACCTAACCCTAATGCTAACCCTAACCCTCACCCTCACCCTCACAATAACCCTAACCCTAATCGTAACCATAACCCTAAGCCTCACACTAACACTAACCATAACCATAAACTTCATCCTAAACCAAACCCTAATATTAACCCTAAAACCTACCCTCACCCTCACCCTAACTCTAACCCTCACGCTCACACTCAACTTAATCCTAAACCTCACTCAAAACTTAACCATCACCCACACCCTATCTCTCACCCTCACCCTTATCCTCACCCTAAACCTAACCCTAACAATCACATTAAACCTAACCCTCACAGTAAACCTAAACCTACCACTCAGCCTAATGCTCACCCTAACCCTAAACCTAATACTCACCCTATCCCTAAACCTAAACCTAATCCTCATCCTCAGCCTAGCCCTAACACTAACCCTAACCCTAACCCTCACCCTCACCTTAAACTTAATGCTAACCCTAACCTTCACCCTCACCCTAACCCTCACGCTAACCCTTACCCACACCATAAACCTAACTCTCACATTCACCCTAAAACTCACCCTAACCTTAACCCTCACCCTAAACGTCACCCTAAACGTCACCCTAAACCTCACCCTAACCCTCACCCTAACCCTAATCCTATCCCTCAACCTAATGCTAACCCTAATCCTCACCCTTACCCTAACCCTCACACTAACCCTAAACCTAAACCTAATCCTCACCATAACCCTAAATCTAACCATAAACTTCATCCTAACCCTCACCCTAATCCTAACCCTAAACCCTACCCTCATCATCACCCTAACCCTAATCCTAAACCTAAACCTAACACTCATCCTAACCCTAACCCTAACCCTAATACTGTCCCTAAAACTCACCCTCACAATAACCCTAACCCTAACCCTTACCCTCACCCTAACCCTAAACCTAACAGTCAAAGTAAACCTAACTCTCACCCTAACTCTAACCCTAACCATTGCCTAATGCTCACCCTAACACTCACCCTAACCCTAACCCTCACCCTATCCCTAAACCTAAACCTAACCCTCACCCTCAGCCAAGCACTCACCATAACCCTAACCCTATCATTAACCCTCATCCTCACCCTAAACCTAATGCTAACCCTAACCTTCACCCTCACCCTAACCCTTAACTTCACCCTAAACCTAACCCTCACCCTAACACTCACCTTAACACTCACAATAAAACTAGCCCTCACTCTTACCCTAGCCCTCACCCTAAACATTACCCTAACTATAGGCCTAAACCTAACCCTCACCCTAACCCTAATACTACTCTAATCCTCAAACAAATCCTAAGCAGAAACCTAACCCTAACCCTAACCCTCACCCTAACCCTCACCCTCACCCTAAACCTAACCCTAACCCTCACTCTAATTCTAATCCTAACCCTAACCTTAACCCTAACTCTCACCCTCAAACTCACCCTAACCCTAACCCTAAACCTAACCCTCACACTAACCCTAATGCTAACCCTAATGCTAATCCTAACTCTCACCCTTACCCTAACCCTCACCATAACCCTAACACTAACGCTCACCCTAATGCTAACCCTAAACCTAACGATCACCCTAAACCTAACCCTCACCCTCACCCTAACCCTAACCCTAAACCCAAATCTAAACCTAATATTCACACTAACCCTAACCCTAACCATAACCTTCATCCTAACCCTCACCCTAATCCTAACCCTAAACCATACTCTCACCATCACCCTAAGCCTAACCCTCAACCTCACCCTAATCCTAAAACCAAACCTAATCCTAACGCTCACCCTAACCCTAACCCTAACCCTAATGCTAACCCTAACCCTCACCCTAACCCTTACCTCACCCTATACCTAAACCTAACAATCACACTAAACATAACCTTCACCCTAAGCCTAACCATACCCCTCTGCCTAACACTATCACTCACCCTCACCCTAACGCTAACCCTCAACCTAAACCTAACACTAACCCTCACCAACAGACTAGCCCACACCCTAACCCTAACCCTAAGCCCAACCTTCACCCTCACCCTAAACCTAATGCTAAGCCGAAACTTCACCCTCAGCCTAACCCTCACCCTAACCCTAAACCTACATCTCAGCCTAACCCTTAACCTACCCCTCAGCCTAATGCTCAAACTAACTCTAACCATAAACCTAATCCTTACCTTATCCCTAAACCTAACCTTAACCCTCACCCTCAGCCTAGCCCTCACCCTAACACTAACCCTAACCCTAATGCACACCCTCACGCTAACCCTAAGCTAACCCTAACCTTCACCCGCACCCTAACCCTCAACCTAACCCTTACCCTCTCCCAAAACCTAACCCTCACCCTCACCCTAACCAAAACCCTAACCATAACTCTCACCCTAAAACTCATTCTAAACCTAAACCTACCCCTCACCCTAACCCTCACCCTAACCCTATCCCTAACACTAACCCTAACCCTAACCCTCATCCTAAACCTCATGCTAACCCTAATCCTAACCCTATCGCTCATACTCACGCTAACCCTCAACCTAAACCTTACCCTCACCCTAACCCGAACACTAACCCTCACACTAACCCTAACCCTCACCCTAACCCTAAACCTACCCCTCAGCCTAATCCTCATCTTAACCCTAAACCTAAACGAAACCCTCACCATTAACCCTAAATGTCACACTACCCCTAAACCTCACCCTCACCCTAACCCTTACCCTCACCCTAACCCTAACCCTGATCCTCACACCAACCCTAACTCTAAACCTAACCTTCAACCTAACCCTCCCTCACCCTCACCCTAACCATAACCCTAAGGCTAAACCTAACCCTAACGCTCACCGGTAACCTAACCCTCACCGTCACCCTAAACCTCAACCACACCCTAACCCTCACATTAACCCGAACAATCACCCTCACCATAAGCCTCAACCTCACCCTAAATAACACCCTAACACTAACCCTCAAGGTAACGCTAACCCTAAGCCTCACCCTAATCCTCAACCTCACCATCACCCTCACTCTAAGCCTAAACATAAAGCTAACCCTAATCGTAAACCTAACTCTCTCCCTCACCCTCTCCCTACACATAACTCTAACCCTAAAGTTAACCCACACCCTGACCCTAAACCTAACCCTAACCCTAACAATAACCCTAAACTTAACCCTCAACCAAAACTTAACCCTAGCCCTCACCCTAAAACTAAACTTAACCCTCACCCTCACCCTAACCCTAATGCTCACCCTCAACCTTTCCCTCAGCCTAACCCTAACTTTAACAAAAATCCTAACCCTGAACCTCACCCTCACACTGAACCTAAACCAAACGCTAACCCTCACACTCACCCTAACCCTCACCCTAAACATATCCCTAACAATCTCCCTACCCTTGACACTCACCCTAGCCCTCACCCTAACACATACCCTCAACGTAACCCTAACCCTAACCCTCACCCTAACCCTAACCCTAAACCTAAACCTCCCCCTAAAACTCACCCTCACTCTAAACCTCACCCTAACCCTTACCCTCACCCTAACCCTAACCCTAAACCTACCCATCACTCGAAGCCTCACCCTAACCATAAACCTCACCCTCACCCTAACCCTAAACCTCATCCTCACCATAGCACACATCTTAACCCTAATCCTAACCCTAACCCTCACCCTAGCCCTAACCCTCACCCTCACCCTCACCCTAATCCTCATCCTAACCCTACACATAACAATACGCCTAACCCTCACCGTCATCCTCAAACTTCCCCTAACCCTAACAATAACCCTCACCGTAACCCTAACCCTAAAACTCACCCTCACCCCAACCCTAACCCTAAACTTAACCCTCAGCGTAACCCTCATCCTAACCCTAACCCTAACCCTAACCCTCAACCTCACCCTAACTTTAACCCTAAACGTCACCCTAATTCTAAACCTCACCCTCACCCTCACCCTTATCCTCACCCTCAGTCTAACCCTAACCCTAAACCTAATCCTTACCCTCACCCTCCTCACACTAACCCTAACCCTAACTCTCACCCTCAGCCTAACCCTAAACCTATACTTAAGCCTCACCCTAACCCTAACCCTAACCCTAACCCCCACCCGAACACTCATCCTCACGTTAACATAAACCCAAACCCTCATCCTAACCCTCACCCTAATCCTAAACCTAACCCTAACCCTCACGCTCACACTAAACCTCACCATATCCCTTACCCTCACCCTAAACCTAACACTAATCCTCACACTAAACCTAACCCTAACCCCAACCCTAAACCTCACCCTAACCTTCACCCTCACCCTAACCTTAACCCTCAACCTCAACCTCACCTTCAACCCAACCCTAACCCTAACCCTAATCCTAACCTGAACCTCACCCTCACCCTGAACCTAACCCTAACCCTAACCCTCCTCTCACCCTCACCCTAACCCTAACCAAAAACCTATCCCTAAACTTCACCCTAAACCTAACCCTCACCCTAACCCTCAATCTAACACATACCCTCACCTTAACCCTAAACCTCACCCTAAAACTCACCCTCACCCTAAACCTCACCCTAACCCTTACCCTCACCCTAAACGTAACCCTAAACCTACCCATCACCCGAACGCTCTCCCTAATCCTAACCCTAACCATAACCCTAACCCTCACACTCACCCTAGCCCTCATCCAAAACCTAATCCTAATCCTAACCCTCACCCTCACCCTAACCCTCAGCCTCACCCTAAACCTCAATCTAACCCTAAACCTCATCCTAACCATAAATCTAACCCTAAACCCAACCCTCATTGTAAACCCCAACATAACCCTAAACTAACCATATTCCTCACCCTATCACTCACAATAACCCTAACCCTCAGCCTCACCCTAACCCTTATCCTCACCGTCACCCTACCCCTCAAACTAAACCTAACCCTCACCCTAACCCTAAGCCTATGCCTAATACTCACACTAACCCTAAACCTAACCCTAACCCTCACAATAACCCTAACCATAACCCTAACCCTAATCCTAACTCTCACCCTCAACTTAACCCTCACTCTAACCCTTACGTCACGCTCACCCAACCCTCACACGAAGGCTAAAACTCAACCTAACCCTAACCCTAAACCTCACCCTCACCGTAACCCTAACCCTAAACCTAATCATCACTCTCTCCCTTACCCTAACCCTAATCCTAACCCGCAATCCCACCCTCACCATAACCCTCACCCTCACACTCACCCTAACTCTAAATCTAAACCTAACTCTCACCCTAACCGTAACCCTAACCCTAATGCTAAACTTAATGCTCACCCTTACCCTAACCCTCACCCTAACCCTTACCTGCACCCTAACCCTAAGCCTAAACCTAACCCTCACACTAAACCTAACCTTAACCATAATGCTAAAAATAATCCTAATCCTAACCCTAAACCTAACCCTCACCCTCACCCTAACCCTAACCCTAACCCTAATAATAACGCTATCCCTAACCCTAATCCTAACCCTCATCCTCACCCTCACCCTCACACTAAACCTAACCCTAACCCTAACCCTAACAAAGACCCTAACCCTA
Source organism: Dipodomys merriami (assembly GCF_024711535.1). Lineage (NCBI taxonomy): Eukaryota > Metazoa > Chordata > Mammalia > Rodentia > Heteromyidae > Dipodomys > Dipodomys merriami. Next base: position 120,684 of record NW_027202707.1, read on the forward strand.
ACCCTCACCTTAACCCTAAAACTAAACACACCCCTCAGCATAATCCTCAACCTAAACCTAAACCTAAAGCTCACCCTAACCCTAAAAATCACCCTAAGGCTTACCCTCACCCTCAACCTCACACTCAGCCTAACCGTAACCCTAACATTAATCCGAACCGTGAACATCATCCTCACCCTCACACTCACCCTAACCCTAACCATCACCCTCAACCTCATCCTAACTCTAACCCTAACCCTATCCCTAACACTCACCCTAAATTTAACCCTCATCCTAACCCTCAGCATAACACATAACCTCACCCTAACCCAAACACTAACCCTCACCCTAACTTTCACAGTAAACCTAAACCTCTTCCTAAACCTCACCCTAAACCTTACCCTCACGCTAACACTAACCCTCATCTTCACACTAACCGTAAATCTAACCCTAACCATAACCCTCACCCTAAACCTCACCCTCACCCTAACCCTAACCCTAACCCTCACCCTAAGCCTCACCCTCACCTTAACACTAATGCTAAGCCTAATCTTCAAACTCACCCTAACCCTCACACTAAAAATTATGCTCACTTTAAACCTAACCCTCACCCTCAACCTAACACTCACCCTAACCCTAACCCTCACCCTAAACCTCACAATAACCCTAACCCTAATCCCAACCCTCACCCTAACCCTAACCCTAACCCTCACACAAATCCTAACCCTCACCCTCACCCTAACCCTCAGCGTCACCTTAACCCTCACTCACACCCTAAACCTCACACTCACCCTAACCCTCACCCTCATCCTAACCCTCACTCTCACCCTAAATATCACATTAAACCTAACCCTAACCCTAACCCTAACCCAAAACCTCAGCCTAAGCCTCACCCTCACCATCACCCTAACCGTCAGCCTAACCCTAAACCTAATGCTAACCCTAATCCTAACCCTCACCCATACCCTAAGCCTAAACCTAACCCAAAAAATAACCCTAACCATAACCTGAACCCTAACCGTAACCCTCACCTTCACCCTAACCTTAAACCTAACCTTAACCATAAAACTAATCCTCAAACTAACCCTAACCCTAATCATAACCTTCATCCCAACACTCACCCTAATTCTAACCCTAATCCCTACCCTCATTCTCACCCTAACCCTAACCCTCACCCTAACCTTAACACTAACCCTCACCCTCACCCTCACCCCAACACTAACCATAAACCTAACCCTCACCCTAAACCTTAACCGTACAACTAATGCTAACCCTAACGCTCAACCTTACATTAAACCTCACTCTAACCCTAACCCTTACGCACACCCTCACCCTAATGATAACCCTAACCCTCACCCTCAACCTAACCCTAAACCTCACCCTCACCCTAATCCTAACTCTAAACCTAACCATAAACCTAATCCTCACACTAACCCTAACCCTAAAAATAACCTTCATCCTAACCCTCACCCTAATCCTAACCCTAAACCCTACACTCAGCATCACGCTAATGCTAACCCTCACCCTCATCCTAAACCTAACCTTAACCCTCACCCTAACCCTCACTGTTACCCTAACCCTCACCCACACCCTAACCCTCACACTAACCCTAACCTTCAACCTCACCCTAACCCTCACCCTTACCCTAAATATCACACTAACACTAAACCTCACGCTAACCCTAAACCTAACCCTCACCCTAAGCCTCACCCTCACCATCATCCTCACCCTAAGCTTAACCCTAAACCTAACCCTAATCCTAAACCTAACCCTCTCCCTCACCCTCATGCTAAGCCAAATGCTAAACTTAACCCTAAACTTCACCCACACCCTAACCCTAAACCTAACCATAACAATAACCCTAACACTAACCCTATTCCTAAAGCTCACCCTCGCCCTAAACCTAAACCTCACTCTCACCCATCCCCTAACACTAAACCTAACCCTCACCCTAACACTCAAACTAAAACTAGCCCTCACTCTCACACTAACCCTCACCCTAAACCTTACCCTAACTATAACGCTAACCCTTACCCTCACCCTAACACTAACCCTAACCCGATTCCTCACACTAATCCTAAGCCTAAAAATAGCCCTAACTCTAACCCTCACCCTAACCCTCACCCTCTCCCTAACCCTAACCCTAACCCTCACCCTAAGTCTAATCCTAACCCTAACCCTGAACCTCACCCTAAAACTCACCCTCACCCTAACCCTCACAGTCCCCCTAATCCTCACCCACACCCTAAACCTCACCCTCACCCTAACCCTCGCCCTCACCCTAACCCTCAACCTCAGCCTAAATATCACCCTAACCGTATCCCTTACCCTAAACCTATCCCTAAACGTCACCCTAAGCCTCACCCTCACCATCACCCTCACAATAAGCCTAACCCTAAACCTAACGCTAATCTTAAATGTAACCCTCTCCCTCACCCTCAGGCTAACCCTAAAGCTAACCCTAACCCTAACCCTAACCCTAATGCTAACCCTAACCCTCACCCTCACCCTATCCCTCACCCTAACCCTTGCCCTCAACATAACCCTCAACCTCACCCTAACCCTAACCCTAACCTTAACCATAACCCTAATCCTCAAACTAACCCTAACCATAACCATAAACTTCATCCTAACCCTCACCCTAATTCTAACTCTAAATCCTACCCTCACCCTCACCCTCACCCTAACCCTCATGCTCACACTCACACTAATAATAAACCTCAAACAAACCCTCACCCTCAACCTCACACTAAATATCACAGTAACCCTAACTCTCACCCTCACCCTAACCCAAAAACTCAGCCTAAGCCTCCCCCTCTCCATCACCCTCACCCTAAGCCTAACCCTAAACCTAACGCTAATCCTAAACCTAACCCTCTCCCTCAACCTCAGGCTAACCCTAACGCTAACCCAAATACTAAATCTCACCCTCACCCTAAGCCGACCCTAACCCTAACAATAACCCTAACGCTAAACTTCACAATAAACCCTAACCCTAACCTTCACCTTAACCCTAACCCTAACCTTAACCATAACCCTAATCCTCACACTAACCCTAATCCTAAACCTAACCCTCACACTCAACCTAACCCTCCCCATAACCCTAACCATAATGCTAAAAATAATCCTAACCCTCACTCTAACCCTAACCCTAACCATAACCATAACCTTCATCCTAAAACTCACACTAATCCTAACCCTAAACCCTACACTCACCATCACAATAACCCTAACTCTCACCCTCATCCTAAACCTAAACCTAACCCTAACCCTCACCCTAACCCTAACCCTAACCCTAACCCTAATGCTGACCCTAACCCTCACCCTCACCCTATGCCTCACCCTAACCCTTGCCCTCAACGTAACCCTCACCCTCACACTAACCCTAACTTTAACCATAACCATAATCCTCACACTAACCCTAACCATAACCATAAATTTCATCCTAACATTCACCCTAATTCTAACCCTAAACCCTACCCTCACACTCACCCTAACCCTAACCCTCACCCTCACAATCACCCTAAACCTAAACCTAACCCTAACCCTAACCCACACCCTCACCCTATCTCTCACCTATCCCTTACCCTCACCCTCACCCTCACCCTAACAATCACACAAAACCTAACGCTCACACTAACACTAACCCTACCCCTCAGCCTAAGGCTCACCCTAAACCTAACCCTAATCCTAATCCTCACCCTATCCCTAAAGCTAACCCTAATCCCCATCCTCAGCCTAGCCCTAAACCTAACCCAAACCCTCACCCTCACCTTAAACCTAATGCTAACCCTAAACTTCACCCTCACCCTAACCCTCACCCAACCCTTACCCACACCATAAGCCTAACCCTCACCCTCACCCTAAAACTCACCCTAACACAAACCCTCACCCTAAACGTCACCCTAACCCTAAACCTAAACCTCACCCTAACATACACCCTAACACTAACACTAACACTAACCCTCAACCCTAAACCTAACACTCACCCTAACCTTCACCCTAACCTTCACCCTCACCCTCACCCTAACCCTAACCCTAAACCTAACCCTCACACTAACCCTAACCATAAACCTAATGATAACCCTAACGCTCACCCTTACCCTAACCCTCACCCTAACCCTAACCCTAACCCTAATGCTAAACCTAAACCCTACGCACACCCTAACCCTAACACTCACAATCACCCTAACCCTAAACTTAACCCTAACCCTAAACCTAATCCTCACACTAACCCTAACCCAAACCTTCACCTTCATCCTAAATCTCACCCTAATCCTAACCCTAAACCCTACCTTCACCATCACCCTAACCCTAACCCTCACCCTCACCCTATCCCTCACACTAACCTTTACCCTCACCCTAACCCTAAACCTAACAATCACACTAAACCTAAACCTCATCCTAACCCCAATCCTAATCCTCACCCTATCCCTTAAACTTACCCTAAACCTCACCCTCAGCTTGGCCCTCACCCTAACCCTAATACTAACACTAACCCTCACCCTCACCCTAAACCTAATGCTATCCCTAACCTTCACCCTCACCCTAACCCTCACCTTAACACTTACCCTGAACCTAAACCTAACCCTCACCTTCACCCTAACCCTAACCCTAACCTTAAACATAACCATAAACCTCACACTTACCCTAACGCTAACCATAACCTTCATACTAACCCTCACCCTAATTCTAAAACTAAACCCTACCCTCACCCTCACACTAACCCTAACCCTCACCCTCACACTCATCCTAATCCTACAAATAACCCTAACCCTAAAACTCACACTTACCCTATCTCTAACCCTAACCCTTACCCTCACCCTAACCCTAACCCTAACAATCACACTAAACCTAACCCTCACCCTAACCCTAACCCTACCCCTCCCCTCAGCCTAACGCTCATCCTAACCCTAACCCTAACCCTCACCCTCACCCTAAACCTAATGCTAACCCTAACATTCATCCTCACCTTAACCCTCACCCTAACCCTTACCCTCACACTAAACCTAACCCTCACCCTCACCCTAAAATTCACCCTAACCCTAACCCTCACCCTAAATGTCACCCTAACGCTAACCCTAACCCTCCCCCTAACCGTCACTCTAATCCTATTCCTAACACTAACACTAGCAGTAATCCTAATGCTCACCCGAATCCTCAGGTCAAACCTAACCCTAACCCTACACCTCCCCTCCCCCTTACCCACACCTTAACCCTGACCCTCACCCTCACCCTGACCTTAACCCTAACCCTCACCCTAACCCTAATCCAAACCCCACCACTCAGCCTAATCCTCATCCCCAACCTAAACCTAAACCAAACCACACCCTAACCCTAAAGATAACCCTAACCCTAACCCTCACCCTCACCCACACCCTGGGAATAACCCTAACAATAACCGTAACCCTCAACCTAACGTTAACCCTCACCTTAACCCTCAACCTAACACATACCCTCACCCTAACCCTAACCCTAACCCTCACCCCAACCCTCACCTTAACCCTAACCCTAACTCTCACCCTCACCCTTATCCTAAACTTAACCCTAACCCTAACCCTAACGCTAATGCTGACCTTAACCCTCACCCTCAACTTATCCCTCACCCTAAACCTTACCATAACCCTAACCCTATCCCTCACCCTAATGCTAAACCTAAACCTAACGCTCACCCTAACCCTAACACTCACCCTCACCATAACCCTAACCCTAACCCTAACCCTAAACCTAATCCACACACTAACCCTAAACTGAACCATAACCTTTATCCTAACTCTCATCCTAATCCTAAACTTAAACCTTACCCTCACCATCACCCTAACCCTAAATCTCACCCTCACCCTAATCTTAAACCTAATCCTAACCCTCAACATAACCCTAACCCTAACCCTAATGCTAACACTAACCCTCACCCCACCCTATCCATCACACTAACCCTTACCCTCACCCTAACCCTAAACCTAACAATCACACTAAAACTAAGCCTCACTGTAACCGTAACCCTAATCCTCACCCTATCCCTAAACCTAAGCCTAACCCTCAGCCTCAGCCTAGCCCTCACCCTAACCCTAACCCTAACACTAACCCTCACCCTCACCCTAAACAAAATGCTAACCCTAACCTTCGCCCTCACCATAACCCTCACTCTAACACTTACCCTCACCCTAAACCTTACCCTCACGTTCACCCTAACCCTAACCCTAAGCTTAACCATAACCATAAACCACACACTAACCCTAATCATAACCATAACCTTCATTCTAACCCTCACCCTAATTCTAACCCTAAACCCTACCCTCACCCTTACCCTAAACCTAACACTCACCCTCACACTCCCCCTAATCCTAAACCTAACCCTAACCTTAAACTCACACTCACCCTATCTCTCACCCTAACCCTTACACTCAGGCTAACCCAAACCCTAACAATCACACTAAACCTAACCCTCACCGTAACCCTAACCCTACTCCTCAGCCTAACACTCACCCTAACCCTAACCCTAACCCTAATCCTCACCCTATCCCTAAACCTAACCCTAATCCTCATCCTCAGCCTAGCCCTAACCCTAACCCTAACCTAACCCTCACCCTAACCCTAACCCTCATCCTAACCCTAAACCTGACCCTAACCCTCACCCTAACAGTAACAATAACCCTAACACTCACCCTAAATCTAATGCTAACCCTAACCTTCACCCTCATCCTAAACCTCACGCTAAAACTTACACTCAGCCTAGACCTAACCCTCACCCTCCCCCTAACCCTAACCCTAAACTTAAACATAAATCTAATCCTCACCCTAACCCTAAACCTCACCCTCACCCTCACTCTAATCCTACACCTATCCCTAACCCTAAACCTCACCCTAACCCTAACCCTAACCCTAACCCTCACGCTAACCCTAACACTAAACCTAACCCTCACACTAACTCTAACCCTAACCCTAATGCTAACCCTAACGCTCAACCTTACCCTAACCCTCACCCTAACCCTAACCCTAACCCTCACTCTAATGCTAACCCAAAACCTAAATCTCACCCTATCCCTTACACACACCCTCACCCGAACACTAACCCAAACACTAACCCTAAACCTAATACTCACACGAACCTTTCCCTAACCATAACCTTCATCCTAACCCTTACCCTAATCCTAACCCTATACCCTACCCTCACCATCACCCTAACCCTAACCCTCACCCTCACCTTAAACCTAAACCTAAACCTAACCCTCACCCTAACCCTAACCCTAATCCTAATTCTAACCCTAACCCTCATCCTCATCCTATCCCTCACCCTAAACCTTACCCTCACCCTAACCTTAAACCTAACAATCACACTAAACCTAACCCGCTCCCTAAACCTAACCCTACCACTCTGCCTAATGCTCACTCTAACCCTACCCTAACCCTCACCCTATCCCTAAAAATAAACTAACAGTCACCCTCAGCCTAGACCTCACCCTAAACCTAACACTAACACTAAACCTCCCCCTCACCCTAAACCTAATGCTAACACTAACCTTCACCCTCACCCTAACCCTAACCCTAACCCTTACCCTCAGCTTAATCCTAACCCTCACCCTCACCATACAACTCACCCTAACCCTATCCCTCACACTAAACCTCACCGTACCCCTAATCCTAACCCTCACACTAACCCTCACCTTAACCCTAACCCTAATACTAACACTAACAGTAATCCTAATGCTCAACCGAATCCTCATGCTAACCCTAAACCTAACCCTAACCCTCACCCTCACCCTAACCCTTACCCTCAAACTAACCCTAACCCTCACACTAACCTTAACCCTTAACCTAACCCTAACCCTCACCCTAACCCTAACCCTCAGCCTCAGCCTCAGCCTCAGCCTAACTCTAAACCTATACCTAACCCTCACCCTAACGCTAACCCTCAACCGAAACGTCAACCTTGACTTAACCCTAACCCAAACCCTAACACAAACAATAACCATTACCCTCAGCCTCAGCCTAACCCTCACCCTAACCATGACTCTCACCTTCACCCTACCTCTCAAACTAAACCTAAACCTCATCTTCACCCTCTCTCTTACCCTAACCCTAACCCTAACAATAACCCTATTCATAACCCTAATCCTAAACCTAACCCTCACCCACATCCTAATCCTATCCCTGACCCTCACACCAACCCTAACCCTCACCCTAAACTTAACACTAACCCCAAAACCTCTCCCTCACCCTAACCCTAACCCTAACCCACACCCTAACAATAACCCTTACCCTAATGCTAACCTTAAAGCTCAAACTTACCCTAACCCTCACCTTAATCCTTTACTCTCACGAAACCTAAACCTAAACCTAACCCTCACACATAACCTAACCCTCACCCTCACCCTAAAACTAACTGTAACAATAACCCTAACCCTAAACCTAACCCTAAACCTCACTCTAAACTTCACACTAACCCTAACCCTAACCCTTACTGTCACCCTAACCCTAAACCTCACACTATACCCAAACCTAACCCTAACCCAAACCCTCACCCTAACACTAATCCTAGCACCACCTCTCAGCCTAATCCTAATCCTAAACCTAAACCTAAACCTAAACCTCACCCTAACCCTAAAGATCACCCTAACCCTAAACCTCACCCTCACCCTCAGCCTAAAACTAAACCTAACCCTCACCCTAACCTTAACCCTCACTGTAAACCTCAACCTAACATATACCCTCACCCTAACCCTAACCCTAAACATCACCCTAACCCTCACCTTAACCCTAACCATCTCCCTAAACCTCACTCTCACCCTAAACCTCACCCTAAACCTTACCTTACCTAACCCTAACACTAACCCTCATCCTAAACCTAACCCTAACACTCACTCTCACCCTAACCCTAACGCTCACCCTCACCCTCAGTCTAACACTGACCCTAACCCTAATCCTAACCCTGAACCTCACCCTCACCCTGAACCTAACCCTAAACCTCACCCTCAAGCTCAACGTCACCTTAACCCTCACCCTAACCCTTCCCCTCACCCTAACCCTAAACCCCACACTAACCCTAAACCTTACCCTAACCCTAACCCTCAGGCTAAACCTAATCCTAACCCTCACCCTCACCCTAACCCTAACCCTAACCCTCACCCTCACCCTCAGCCTAACTCTAAACCTATACCTAACGCTCACCCTAACACTAAACCTATCCCTAACCCTCAACCGAACCGTCACCCTCAACTTAACCCCAACCCAAACCCTCACCCTAACCCTAATCCTATCGCTAATCCTCACCCTCACTATAAACCTAACCCTCACCCTCACCCTAACCCTAACACTAAACCTAACCCTCACCCTAACACTCATCCTAACACTCACACTAAAACTAGCCCTCACTATCACCCTAACCCTCACCCTAAAACTTATCCTAACTATAACCCTAAACCTTACCCTCACCCTAAACCTAACCCTAACCCTAATCCTCACACTAATCCTAAGCCTAAACCTAATCCTAACCCTAACCCTCAACCTAAACCTCACCCTCACCCTAACCCGAACTCTAACCCACACCCTAATTCAAATACTAAACCTAACCCTCACTCACACCCTAACGCTCACACTCACCCAAACCCTCACATTCACCCTAGCCCTCACCCTCACCCTAAGTATCACCCTAACCCTAACACTCACCCTAACCCTAACCCTAACCCTCACCCTCACCCTAATGCTAACCCTAACCCTCAACCTCAACCTAACCGTAACCCTCACCCTCAACTTCACCCTAACCCTAACTTTAACCATAACACTAATCCTCACACTAACCCTAATCCTAACCATAACCTTTATCCTAACCCTCAGCCTAATTGTAACCCTAAACCCTACACACAACCTCACCCTAACCGTAACCCACACCCTCACCCTAACCCTAATCCTAAACCTAACTCTAACCCTAAAACTCACCCTCACCCTATCCCTCACTCTAACCCGTACCCTCACCCTATCCATAACCCTAACAATCACACTAAATATAACCCTCACCCTAACCCTCACCCTACCCCTCAGCCTAAGGCTCACCCTAATCCTAATCCTAACACTAACACTACACCTAATGGTAATACTCACACGAATCTTCAGGCCAAACCTAAAACTAACACTACCCCTCACCCTCACCCTTACCATGACCTTAATCCTAACCCTCACCCTAACCCTAATCCTCACACTAAAACTAACCCTCACCCAAACCATAACCCTAACCCTCAGCCTAAACATAAACCTAACCCTAACACTCCTCCTCACCCTAACCCTAACCCTAAACATCACCCTAATTCTAAACCTCACCCTCACCCTCAGGGTCATCCTCACCCTCAGCCTAAACCTAAGTCTAAACCTAATCCTAACCCTCACCCTCACCATCACAATAAACCTAACCTAATCCTCAGCCTCAACCTCAACCTAACTGTAAACCTATACCTAACCCTCACCCTCACCCTAACCCTCTCCCTAACACTCACCCTCACCCTAAACCTCACCATAACCCTTACCCTTACCCTAAATCTAACCCTAATCCTCACACTAACCCTAACTCTAAACCTCACCCTAAATCTAACCCTAACCCTCAACCTGACCCTCACCCTCAGCAAAACATTAACCCTAACCCTAATCCTAACCCTGAACCTCACCCTCACACTCAACCTAACACTAAACCTCAACCTCACCCTCACCGTCACCCTAACCATAGCCCTAACCCTCAACTTAACCCTAAACCTAACACTAACACTCACTCTCACCCTAGCCCTCATCCTAACCCTAATACAAACCGTAACCCTCACCCTAACCCTAACCCTCACACTCACCCTAACCATAACCCTAAATCTAACCCTAACCCTCACCCTAACACTAACAATAACCATAACCCTAAGCCTCAGGCTAACCCTCACCCTAACCCTTACCCTCACCTTCACCCTACCTCTCAAACTAACCCTAAACCTCATCTTCACCCTCTCTATTACCCTAATCCTAACACTAAAAATAACGCTTTCCCTAACCCTAATCCTAAACCTCATCCTCACCCTCCCCCTATCCCTATCCCTGACCCTCACACCAACCCTAACCATCACCCTAAACTTAACACTAACCCGCAACCTCACCCTCACGCTAACCCTAACCCTAAGACTAACCCTCACCCTAACAATAACCGTTACCCTAATGCTAACCCTAAAGCTCAAACTTACGCTAACCCTCACCCTAATCCTTTATTCTCACGAATCCTAAACCTAAACCTAAACCTCACACATAACCTAACCCTCACCCTCACCCTCACACTAACCGTAACAATAACCCTAACCCTAAACCTAAACCTAAACCTCACCCTCACCCTAACACTAACCCTAAATTTAAAAATAACCCTGTTCCTAACCCTCATCCTCACCCTCACAATAAGCCTAAACCTAACCCTAACCCTCACTCTAACCCTCACACTAAACCTAAACCTAACCCTTACCCTCACCCTAACCCTAACCCTCACACTAACCCCAACCCTAACCCTAATCCAAACCCTCACCCTAACACTAATCCTAACACCACCCCTCAGCCTAATCCTAATCCTAAACCTAAACCTAAACCTCACCCTAACCCTAAAGATCACCCTAACCCTAAACCTCACCCTCACCCTCACCCTCAACCTAAAACTAAACCTAACCCTCACCCTAACCTTAACCCTCACCGTAAACCTCAACCTAACACATACCCTCACACTAATCCTAAACCTAACCATCACCCTAACCCTCACTTTAACCCTAACCCTCTCCCTAAACCTCACTCTCACCCTAAACCTCACCTTAAACCTTACCTTACCCTAACCCTAACCCTAACGCTCATCCTAAACCTAACCCTAACACTTACTATCACCCTAACCCTAACCCTCACCCTCACCCTCACCCTCAGTCTAACACTAACTCTAACCCTAATCCTAACCCTGAACCTCACCCTCACTCTGAACCTAACCCTAAAACTAACCCTCAACCTCACCGTCACCCAAAACCTAACCCTATCCCTATCCCTAACCATCATCCTAACACTAGCACTCACCCTAACCCTCAACCTAACACATACCCTCTCCCTAATCCTAACCCTAATCCTCACTCTAACCCTCAACCTAACCCTAACCCTCTCCTTAAACCTCATCCTCAAGCTAAACCTCACCCTAACCTGTACCCTTACCCTAACCCTAACCATAAACCTACCCCTCACCGGAACCATCAACCTAACCCTGACTCTCAACCTAAACCTAACCCTCACCCTAACCCCTCACCATCACCTTAACCCTCACCCTAAACCTTACCCTCAACCTAACCTTAACCCTCACACTAACCCTAACGCTTACCCTAACCCTAACCCTAAGCCTAACCCTAAACCTAAACCTAAACCTAATCCTAACCCTCACCCTCACCCTCACCCTAACCCTTACCCTAACCCTCAACCTCACCCTCAGCCTAACTCTAAACCTATACCTAACTCTAACCCTAACCCTAACTCTCAACCGAACCGTCAACCTCAACTTAACCCTAACCCAAACCCTCACCCTAACCCTCATCCTATCCCTAAACCTCACCCTCACCCTAACCCTAACACTAAACCTAACCCTCACCCTAACACTCATCCTAATACTCACACTAAAACTAGCCCATACTGTCACCCTAACCCTCACCCTAAACCTTATCCTAACTATAACCCTAAAACTTACCCTCACCCTAACCCTAACCCTAACCCTAATCCTCATATAAATCCTAAGCCTAAACCTAACCTTAACACTAACCCTCACCCTAACTCTCACCCTCACCCTAACCCGAACTCTAACCCACACCCGAATTCAAATACTAAACCTAAACCTCACCCACACCCTAACGCTCACACTCACCCTAAGCCTCACCCTCACCCTCACCCTAAATATCACCCTAACCCTAACCCTAATCCTCACCCTCACCCTAATGCTAACCCTAACCCTCACCCTCAACCTAACCCTAACCCTCACCCTCACTTTCACCCTAATCCTAACCTTAACCATAACCCTAATCCTCACACTTACCCTAATCCTAACCATAACCTTTATCCTAACCCTCGGCCTAATTAGAACCCTAAAACCTACCCACACCCTCACCCTAAACCTAACCCACACCCTCACCCTAACCCTAATCCTAAACCTAACCCTAACCCAAAAACTAACCCTCACCCTATCCCTGACCCTAACCCGTACCCTCACCCTATCCCTAACCCTAACAATCACACTAAACCTAACCCTCACCCTAACCCTCATCCTACCTGTCAGCCTAAGGCTCACCCTAATCCTAATCCTAACACTAACACTAACCCTAATCATAATGCTCACACGAATCTTCAGGCCAACCCTAAAACTAACACTAACCCTCACCTTCACCCTTACCATCACCTTAACCCTAACACTCACCCTAACCCTAACCCTCTCATTAACCCTAACCCTCACCCTAACCATAACCCTAACCCTCAGCCTAAACATAAACCAAACCCTAACACTCACCCTCACCCTAACCCTCACCCTAAACATCACCCTAATTCGAAACCTCACCCTCACCCTCAGGGTCATCCTCAACCTCAGCCTAACCCTAACTCTAACCCTAATCCTAACCCTCACCCTCACCATCACACTAACCCTAACCTAAACTTCAGCCTCACCCTCAACCTAACTGTAAACCTATACCTAACCCTCACCCTAACCCTAACCCTCTCCCTAACACTTATCCTCACCCTAAACCTCACCATAACCCTTACCCTCACCCTAAATCTAAACCTAATCCTCACACTAACCCTAACTCTAAACCTCACCCTAAATCTAACCCTAACCATCAAACTGACCCTCACCCTCAACAAAACATTAACCGTAACCCTAATCCTAACCCTGAACCTCACCCTCACACTCAACCTAACACTAAACCTCACCCGCACCATCACCGTCACCCTAACCCTAACCCTAACCCTAACCCTCAACTTAACCCTAACCCTAACACTAACATTCACTCTCACCCTAGCCCTCATCCTAAACCTAATCCTAACGATAACCCTCACCCTAAACCTAACCCTAACCCTCAACCTAACCCTCACCCTCACCTTAACCCCTCACCCTAACCCTAAACCTCATCCTAACCATAACCCAAACCCTAACCCCAACCCTCACCCTAACCCCCACCATAACCCTAAACCTAACCCTAACCCTCACCCTAACACTAACAATAACCATGACCCTCAGCCTCAGCCTAACCCTCACACTCACCTTCACCCTACCTCTCAAACTAACCCCAAACCTCATCTTCACCCTCTCTCATATGCTAATCCTAACACTAACAATAACCCTATTCCTAGCCCTAATCCTAAACCTCTTCCTCACCCTCACCCTAAACCTATCCCTGACCCTCACACCAACCCTAACCCTCACCCTAAACTTAAAACTAACCCCCAACCTCACCCTCACCCTAACCCTAACCCTAACCCTAACCCTCACCCTAACAATAACCCTTACCCTAATGCGAACCCTAAAGCTCAAATTTACCCTAATCCTTTACTCTCACGAATCCTAAACCTAAACCTAACCCTCACACATAACCTAACCCTCACCCTCACCCTAACCCTAACTGTAACAATAACCTTAACCCTAAACCTAAACCTAAACCTCACCCTCACCCTAACACTAACCCTAAACTTAAAAATAACCCTATTCCTAACCCTAATCCTAACCCTCATCCTCACCCTCAACCTAAACCTAAACCTAACCCTAACCCTCACTCTAACCCTCACACTAACCCTAACCCTAACTCTTAACCTCACCCTCACCCTAACCCTCACACTAACCCCCACACTAACCCTAACCCAAACCCTCACCCTAACACTAATCCTAACACCACCCCTCAGCCTAATCCTAATCCTAAACCTAAACCTAAACCTCACCCTAACCCTAAAGATCACCCTAACACTAAACCTCACCCTCACCCTCAGCCTAAAACTAAACCTAACCCTCACCTAACCTTAACCCTCACCTTAAACCTCAACCTAACACATACCCTCACCCTAACCCTAACCCTAACCATCACCCTAACCCTCACCTTAATCTTAACCCTCTCCCTAAACCTCACTCTCACCCTAAACCTCACCCTAAACCTTACCTTACCCTAACCCTAACACTAACCCTCTTCTTAAACCTAACCGTAACACTCACTCTCACCCTAACCCTAACCCTCACCCTCACCCTCACCCTCAGTCTAACACTAACCCTAACTCTAATCCTAACCGTGAACCTCACCCTTACCCTGAACCTAACACTAAACCTCACCCTCAACCTCACCGTCACCCAAACCCTAACCCTAACCCTATCCCTAACCATCATCCTAACACTAACACTCACCCTAACCCTCACCCTAACACATACCCTCACCCTAATCCTAAACCTAACCCTCAATCTAACCCTCACCATAACCCTAAACCTCTCCCTAAACCTCACCCTCACGCTAAACCTCACCCTAACCTTTACCCTTACCCTAACCCTAACCATAAACCTACCCCTCACCGGAACCCTCAACCTAACCGTAACCGTCAACCTAACCCTAACCCTCACCCTAACTCTCACCATCACCTTAACCCTGACCCTAATCCTTACCCTCACCCTAACCCTAACCCTCACACTCACCCTAACACTTACCCTAACCCTAACCCTAAGCCTAACCCTAAACCTAAACCTAATCCTAACCCTCACCCTCACCCTTACCCTAACCCTAACCCTCCCCCTCCCCCTCAGCCTAACTCTAAACCTATACCTAACCCTCACCCTCACCCTAACCCTATCTCTAACCCTCAACCGAAACGTCACCCTCAACTTAACCCTAACCCAAACCCTCACCCTAAACCTAATCCTATCCCTAACCCTCACCCTCACTATAAACCTAACCCTCACCCTCACCCTAACCCTAACACTAAACCTAACCCTCACCCTAACACTCATCCTAACACTCACACTAAAAATAGCCCATACTCTCACCCTAACCCTCACCCTAAATCTTATCCTAACTATAACCCTAAACCTTACCCTCACCCTAACCCTAACCCTAACCCTAATCCTCACATTAATCCTAAGCCTAAACCTAACCCTAACACTAACCCTCACCCTTACCCTCACCCTCACCCTAACCCGAACTCTAACCCACACCCTAATTCAAACACTAAACCTAACCCTCACCCACACCCTAAGGCTCACCCTCACCCTAAATATTACCCTAACCCTAACCCTCACCCTCACCCTAATGCTAACCCTAAACCTCACCCTCAACCTAACCCTAAACCTCACCCTCACCTTCACCCTAATCCTAACCTTAACCATAACCCTAATCCTCACACTAACCCTAATACTAACCATAACCTTTATCCTAACCATCAGCCTAATTGTAACCCTAAACCCTACCCACAACCTCACCCTAAACCTAACCCACACCCTCACCTAACCCTAATCCTAAACCTAATCCTAACCCTAAAACTAACCCTCACCCTATCCCTGACCCTAACCCGTACCCTCACCCTATCCCTAACCCTAACAATCACACTAAACCTAACCCTCACCCTAATCCTCATCCTACCTGTCAGCCTAAGGTTCACCCTAATCCTAATCCTAACACTAACACTAACCCTAATCATAATGCTCACACGAATCTTCAGGCCAACCCTAAAACTAACACTAACCCTCACCTTCACCCTTACCATCACCTTAACCCTGACCCTCACCCTAACCCTAACCCTCACCCTAACCCTAACCCTCACCCTAACCATAACCCTAACCCACAGCCTAAACATAAACCTAACCATAACACTCACCCTCACCCTAACCCTCACCCTAAACATCACCCTAATTCTAAACCTCACCCTCACCCTCAGGGTCATCCTCACCCTCAGCCTAACCCTAACTCTAAACCTAATCCTAACCCTCACCCTCACCATCACACTAACCCTAACCTAATCTTCAGCCTCACCCTCAACCTAACTGTAAACCTATACCTAACCCTCACCCTAACCCTAACCCTCTCCCTAACACTCATCCTCACCCTAACCCTCACCTTAACCCTTACCCACACCCTAAATCTAACCCTAACCTTCAACCTGACCCTCACCCTCAGCAAAACATTAACCCTAACCCTAATCCTAACCCTGAACATCACCCTCACACTCAACCTTACACTAAACCTCACCCTCACCCTCACCGTCACCCTAACCCTAACCCTAATCCTAACCCTCAACTTAAACCTAAACCTAACACTAACATTCACTCTCACCCTAGCCCTCATCCTAACCCTAATCCTAACCCTAACCCTCACCCTCAACCTAACCCTCACCCTCAACCTAACCCTCACCCTCACCTTAACCCCTCACCCTAACCCTAAACCTCATCCTAACCATAACCCAAACGCTAACCCCAACCCTCACCCTAACCCCCACCATAACCCTAAACCTAACCCTAACCCTCACCCTAACACTAACAATAAACATAACCCTCAGCCTCAGCCTAACCCTCACCCTCACCTTCACCCTACCTCTCAAACTAACCCTAAAACTCATCTTCACCCTCTCTCTTACCCTAATCCTAACACTAACAATAACCCTATTCCTAACCCTAATCCTAAACCTCATCCTCACCCTCACCCTAACCCTATCCCTGACACTCACACCAACCCTAACCCTCAACCTAAACTTAAAACTAACCCCCAACCTCACCCTCACCCTAACCCTAACCCTAACACTAACCCTTAACCTAATGCTAAACCTAAAGCTCAAACTTACCCTAACCCTCACCCTAATCCTTTACTCTCACGAATCCTAAACCTAAACCTAACCCTCACACATAACCTAACCCTCACCCTCACCCTAACCCTAAATGTAACAATAGCCCTAACCCTAACCCTAAACCTAAACCTCACCCTCACCCTAACACTAACCCTCAACTTAAAAATAACGCTGTTCCTAACCCTAATCCTAACCCTCATCCTCACCCTCAACCTAACCCTAAACCTAACCCTAACCCTCACTCGAACCCTCACACTAAACCCAACCCGAACCCTAACCCAAACCCTCACCCTAACACTACTCCTAACACCACCCCTCAGCCTATTCCTAATCTTAAACCTAAACCTAAACCTCACCCTAATCCTTAAGATCACCCTAACCCTAAACCTCACCCTCACGCTCACCCTCAGCCTAAAACTAAACCTAACCCTCACCCTAACCTTAACCCTCACCGTAAACCTCAACCTAACACATACCCTCACCCTAAACCTAACCCTAACCATCATCTTAACCATCACCTTAACCCTAACCCTCTCCCTAAACGTCACTCTCACCCTAAACCTCACCCTAAACCTTACCTTAACCTAACCCTAACCCTAACCCTCATCCTAAACCTAAACCTAACACTCACTCTCACCCTAACCTTAATCCTCACAGTCACCCTCACCCTCAGTCTAACACTAACCCTAACCCTGAACCTCACCCTCACCCTGTACCTAAACCTAAACCTCACCCGCAACCTCACCGTCACCCAAACCCTAACCCTAAACCTATCCCTGACCCTCATGCTAACACTAACACTCACCCCAACCCTCACCCTAACACATACCCTCACCCTAATCCTAACTCTAACCCTCACTCTAACCCTCACACTAACCCTAACCATAACCCTAACCCTCAGCCTAAACATAAACCTAACCATAACACTCACCCTCACCCTAACCCTAACCCTAAACATCACCCTAATTCTAAACCTCACCCTCAGGGTCATCCTCACCCTCAGCCTAACCCTAACTCTAAACCTAATCCTAACCCTCACCCTCACCATCACACTAAACCTAAATTAATCTTCAGCCTCACCCTCAACCTAACTGTAAACCAATACCTAACACTCACCATAACCCTGACCCTCTCCCTAACACTCACCCTCACCCTAAACCTCACCATAACCCTTACCCTCACTCTAAATCTAACCCTAACCCTCAACCTGACCCTCACCCTCAGCAAAACATTAACCCTAACCCTAATCCTAACCCTGAACCTCACCCTCACACTCAACCTTACACTAAACCTCACCCTCACCCTCACCGTCACCCTAACCCTAACCCTAATCCTAACCCTCAACTTAACCCTAAACCTAACACTAACACTCACTCTCACCCTAGCCCTCATCCTAACCCTAATCCTAACCCTAACCCTCACCCTAAACCTAACCCTCACTCTCAACCTAACCCTCACCCTCACCTTAACCCTCACCCTAACCCTAAACCTCATCCTAACCATAACCCAAACCCTAACCCCAACCCTCACCCTAACCCCCACCATAACCCTAAACCTAACCCTAACCCTCACCCTAACACTAACAATAAACATAACCCTCAGCCTCAACCTAACCCTCACCCTCACCTTCACCCTACTTCTCAAACTAACCATAAACCTCATCTTCACCCTCTCTCTTAGCCTAAGCCTAACCCTAACAATAACCCTATTCCTACCCCTAATCCTAACCCTCATCCTCAACTTCAAGCTAACCGTAAACCTAACCCTAACCCTAACAATAACCCTAACCCTAACCCTAACCCTCACACTAATCCTAACCCTAACCCTAATCCTTAACCTCATCCTAACCCTAACCCTTACACTAACCCTAACCCTAACCCTAACCCTAACCCTCACCATAACCCTAATCCTAACCCCACACCTCAGCCTAAACCCTCATCTAAACCTAAACCTAAACCTCACCCCAACCCTAAAGATCACCTAAACCTTACCCTCACCCTCACCCTCACCCTCAGCCTAACCCTAACCCTCACCCTCACCCTAACCTTAACCCTCACCCTAACACTCACCCTAACACATACCCTCACCCTAACACTAACCCTAACCCTCACCCTAACCATGACCTTAACCCTAACCCTCTCCCTTAACCTCACTCTCACCCTAAACCTCACCCTAAACCTTATCCTCACCTTAACCCTAAACCAAAACCTAATCCTCACACTAATCCTAAGCCTAAACCTAACCATAAACCTAACTCTAAAACTAACCCACACCCTTACTCTAACTCTAACCCTAACCTTCACCCTAATGCTAACCCTTATCTAAACCTCACCCTCACCCTAACCCTCAACCTTACCCTAACCATCACCCTTTCCCTAAATATCACGCTAACACTAACACTCACCCTAACCCTAGCCCTATCCCTGACCTTTGCCTCACCCTCACCATCACCCTCACAATCACCCTCACACTAAGCCTAACATTAAACCTAACCCTAATGCTAAACCTAACCCTCTCCCTCACCTTCATGCTAACCCTAATGCTAGCCCTAACCTTAACCCTCACAATAACCCTCGCCCTCAAAATAACCCTAACCCTAACCCTCACTCTAATGCTACCCCTAACCCTAACCCTCACCCTGACCCTAACCCTCACCGTCACCCTAACCCTAACCCAAATCCGAACCCTCACACTCACCCTAACCCTCAACCTAACACTAACCCTAACCCTCACGCTAATGCTAACCCTAAGCCTAACCTTCACCCTAACCCTAACCCTTGCTCCAAAACTAACCCTAATCCTAACACATAACCCTAAACCTAATCCTCACACTAACCCTAAACCTAAAAGTATCCCTCATCCTAAAACTGAAACTAATCCTAACCCTAACCTTAATGTTAACCCAAATGGTCATCCTTTCCCTAACCTTCACCCTAACCCTAACCCTAACCCTCATCCTAATGCTAACCCTAAACCTAACGCTCACCTAACCCAAACCCTCACCCTCACCCTAACTCTAACCCTAACCCTAACTGTAAACATAATCCTCACACTACCCCTAACCCTAACCATAACCTTCATCCTAACCCACACCATAATCCTAACCCTAAACCCTACCATCACCATCACCCTAACCCTAACTCTCACCCTCACCCTAATCCTAAACCTAAACCTAACCCTCACCCTAACCCTAACCCTAACCCTAATGCCAACCCTAACCCTCACCCTCACCCTATCCCTCATCCTAACCCTTATTCTCACCCTAACCCTAAACCTAACAATCACACTAAGCCTAACCCTCACCCTAAACCTAAACCTACCCCTTTGCCTAATGCTCACCCTAACCCTAACCCTAACCCTAACCCTAATCCACACCTGATCCCTAAACCTAACCCTAACCCTCACCCTCAGCCTAGGCCTCACCCTATCCCTAACTTTCTTTTTTTTTTTTTTTTTTTTTTTTTAAATTGTATTTTATTTTATTTGAGAACATACTGTACAGAGGGGCTACAATTACATGGGCAGAATAATGCATACATTTCTTACCAAGCATTGCAGCCTCCTCCTTTGTTTACCCTTCACTTCCCTTCCCTGCCTCCCCCCTCCCTCCACCCAATTTTACCCCCCTCCCCCCACCCAATTATACCCCCCTCCCCCCCCCACACCGAAATTGTAAAGCTGGTTTTGACATGACATTTTGTACTTCTCATTGTTGCAACAGGTCCACCTGAATCCTTAAACGATTTGTTTGTCCCCATCTCCTCCACATGATATACTGATATCAAATATAGTGAAAGCGGGGGTTACACTGTGGGGGAGGGACATACAAAGCAATAAAGGAATAATCTTATAAATGCATTAGAAATACATGCATGAAAGAAACGAAAACATTAAAATACATATTTAAGGGTTCATTTTCCTAACATCACATTATCTGGCCTTTTCCGCTTGACTCATACCTATACTAGATATTGCAAATAAGGGAAACCATGGGACCTATGCTTCTTTGGGCCTGGCTTACTTCACTTAATATAATTTTTTCCAAACCTTTCCATTTCCTAACAAATGGGGAAATGTCATTCTTTCTGATGGAGGCATAGAATTCCATTGTGTATATATACCACATTTTCTTGATCCATTCATCTACTGAGGGGCATCTGGGTTGGTTCCATATCTTAGCTATGGTAAATAATGCTGCAATAAACATAGTTGTGCTGGTAGCTTTAGTGTGGTCTTGTTTGTAAACATTTGGGTAAATGCCCAAAAGTGGCCTATCCCTAACTTTCACCCTCACCCTAATCCTCAACCTAAGCTTACCCTCATCCTCAATTTAACCCTCGACCTCACCCTACAACTCACCCTATCCCAAACCCTCACCCTAACCCTAATCATAACCCTCACCCTAACCCTCACCCTAATTCTAATCCTAACACTAACACTAACTGTAATCCTAATGCTTACCCGAATCCTCATGCTAACCCTAACCCTAACCCTATTCCTCACCCTCACCCTTACCCTCACCCTAACCCTTACCCTCACCCTAACCCTTACCCTCACCCTAACCCTAACTCTTATCCTAACTGTAAACCTAAACCTAACACTCACCCTCACCCTAACCCTAACCCTAAAATCCACCCTAATTCTAACCCTCACCCTCACCCTCACACTAACCCTAACCCTAACCCTCACCCTCACACTCAGCATAACTCTAAACCAATACCTAACCCTCACCCTAACCCTAACCCTCACCCTAACCCTCAACAGAACCCTCACCCTCAACTTAACCCTAACCCAAACCCTCACCCTAACACTCACCCTAACCCTAACCCTATCCCAAACCCTCACCCTCACCATAAACTTAACCCTCAACCTCACTCTAAGCCTAACACTAAACCTAACCCTCACCTTAACAGTCATACTAAAACTAGCCCTCATTCTCACCCTAACCCTCACCCTAAAACTTATCCGAACTATAACCCTAAACCTTACCCTCACCCTAACCCTAACCCTAACCCTAATCCTCACACTAATCCTAAACCTAAACTTAACCCTAACCCTAACTCTCAAACTACCACTCACCCTTACCCTAACCTTAACCCTTACCCTAATTCTAATCCTAACCCAAACCCTTACCTTCACACTAAACCTCAACATCACCCTAACCCTCACCCACACCATAACCCTCACCCTCACCCCAATCCTCACCCTCACCCTAACCCTAACCCTTACTTCACAGTATGCCTCACCCACACCATCACACTCACCCTAAGCCTAACCTTAAACCTAACGCTAATACTAAACCTAACCCTCTCCCTCATCCTCAAACTAACCCTAATGCTAACCCTAACCCTAAACCTCTCCCTCACCCTAACCCTAAACCTAACCCTAACCCTAACAATAACCCTAACCCTAACCCAAACCCTAATGGTCAAACGCACCTTAACCCTAACCCTAAATTTAACCATAACCCTAATCCTCACACTAAACCTAATCCTAACCATATCCTTCATCCTAACCCTCACCCTAATTCTAACCCTAAACCCTACCGTCACTCTCAACCTAACCTTAACCCACACCCTCACCCTCACCCTAATCCTAAACCTAAACCTAAACCTAAAACTCAACCTCACCCTATCCCTCACCCTAACCCATACCCTCACCCTAACCCTAACCCTAACAATCACACTAAACCTAACTCTCACCCTAACTCTAACCGTACTGCTCAGCCTAACACTCACCCTAACCCTAACCCTAAACCTAATCCTCACACTAACCCTAACCGTTATCATAACCTTCACCCTAAAACTCACATTAATCCTCACCCTAATCCCTAACCCTCACCCTCACCCTAAACCTAATGCTAACCCTAACCCTGACCCTCACTCTAACCCTCCTTCAAACCTTTACCCTCACCCTAAACCTAACCCTCATCCTCACCATACAACTCATCCTAAATCTAACGCTCACCCTAAACTTCAACCTAACCCTAATCCTAACCCTCGTCCTAACCCTCACCGTAAACCTAATCCTAACACTATCACTAAACATAATCCTAAAGCTCACCAGAATCCTCAGGCCAAACCTAAACCTAACCCTACCGCTCAACCTCACCCTTACCCTCTCCCTAACCCTTACGTCACCCGAACCATAACCATAACCATAACCCTAACCCTAACCCTAATGCTAAACCCATCCCTCAGCCTAATCCTCATCCTAAACCTAAACCTAAACCTAAAACTCTCCCTAACCCTAAAAATCATCCTAACCCTAACCCTCACCCTCACCCTCACCCTCAGCCTAACCCTAAACCTAATCTTAACCCTCACCCTAACATTAACCCTCACCCTTAACCTCACCCTAACACATACCCTCACCCTAAACCTAACCCTAACCCACACCCTAACCCTCACCTTAACCCTAACCCTCTCCCTAAACCTCACTCTCACCCTCAACCTCACCCTAAACCTTACCCTCACCCTAACCCTATCCCTAACCCTAACCCTAAACCTAATCCTCACACTAACCCTAACCCTAAACCTAACCCTCACCCTAACCCTCAGCCTCAACGTAACCCGAACCCTAACCCTAACCCTAAGGCTAACCCTAAACCTATCCCTCACACTAACCCTAACACTCACCCTAACCCTAACCCTAACCCTAATCCTCACCCTAAACCTAAACCTAAGTCTCACCCTCACCCTAACCCTTACCCTCACGCTCACCCAACCTTCACACTAACCCTAAACCTCAACTTAAACCTAAACCTAACCCTCAACCCCACCATAACCCCAACCCTAATCCTAACCCTAAAACTCATCTTCACCCTCTCTCTTACACAAACAATAACCGTATTCCTAACCCTAATCCTAACACTCATCCTCACACACAACTTAACTCTAAACCTAACTCTAAACCTAACCATAACAATATCCCTAACCCTAACCCTAACCCTCACCCTAACCCTAATCCTAACCCCACCCCTCAGCCTAATCCTCATTCTAAACCTAAACCTAAACATCACCCTAACCCTAAAGATCACCCTAACCCTAACCCTACCCTCACCCTCACCCTCAGCCTAACCCTAACCCTATCCCACACCCTCACCCTAAACATAACCCTCACCCTAACACATACCCTCAACCTAACGCTAACCATAACTCTCATCCTAAACCTCACCTTAACACTAACGCTCTCCCTAAAACTCATTCTCACCCTAAACCTCATGCTAAACCTTACACTCACCCTAACACTAACCCTAACCCTCACCCTAACCCTCACCCTCAACATAACCCTCACCCTAACCCTCACCCTAATGCTAACCCTAACACTAAACCTCACCATCACCCTAACCCTCAACCTCACCCTAACCCTCAACCTTTTCCTAAATATCTCCCTAACACTAACACTCACCCTAACCTTACGCCTGACACTATGCCTCACCCTCACCATCACCCTCACCCTAAGCCTAAACCTAAACCTAACACTACTGCTAAACTTTACCCGCTCCCTCACTCTCAGGCTAACAATAATGCTAACCCTAACCACAACCCTCACCCTAACCACCACCATAAATCTAAACATAACCCTTCCCCTCACCCTAACAGTAACAATAATCCTAACCCTCAGCATCACCCTAATCCTCACCCTAACCTTTAACCTCACCATCACCCTACACCTCACACTAAACCTAACCCTCAACCTAACACTAACCCTAACCCTAATGCTCACATTAACCCTAAACCTAACCCTAACCCTTACCCTCACACTAACCCTCACCCTAACCCTAACCCTAACCATAAGTCTCACCCTCACCATAACCCTCAAACTAACCCTTACCCTCACACTCACCCAACACTTACACTAACCCTAAACCTCAACCTAACCATAAAACTAACTCTCAACCTCACCCTAACCCTAACCCTAATCCTAAACCTAAACCTTGTCTTCACCCTCTCTCTTACCCTAACCCTAACGCTAACAATAACCCTATTCCTAACCCTAATCCTATCCCTCGTCCTCACCCTCACCCTAACCCTAACCCTAACTCTAACCCTCACAGTAACCCTAATTCTAATCCCACCCCTCAGCCGAATCCTCATTCTAACCTTAACCTAAACCTCACCCTAACCCTAAAGATCACCCTAACCCTAACCCTCACCCTCACCCTCACCCTCAGAATAATCCTAACTTTCACCCTCACCTTAACCTTAACCCTCACCCTAACCCTCACCCTAACACATACCTTCAACGTAACCCTAAACCTAACACTCATCCTAACCCTCACTTTAACCCTAACTCTCTCCCTAAACCTCAATCTCACCCTAAACCACACCCTAAACCTCACCCTGAACGTTAACCTCACCCTAACCCTAACCCTAACCCTAATCCTCACACTAAACCTAACCTAAAACCTAACCCTAACCCTCACCCTAACTCTCACCCTCAACATAACCCATAACCTAACCCTCACCTTAAACCTCACCCTCACGCTAGCCCTCAACATCACCCTAAACCTCACCCTCACCCTAACCCTCAACCTCACCCTAACCCTCACCCTTTCCCTACATATCACCCTAACACTAACACTCACCCTCACCCTAAAACTAAACCTGACCCTATGCCTCACCCTCACCATCACCATCACCCTAAGCCTATCCCTAAACATAATCCTAATGCTAAACCTAACCCTCTCCCTCACCCTCAGGCTAACCCTAATGCTAACCCTAACCCCAACCCTCACCCTAACCCCCACCATAACCCTAAACCTAACCCTAACCCTCACCCTAACAGTAACAATAACTCTAACCCTCAGCCTCACCCTAATCTTCACCCTAACCCTTAACGTCAACATCACCCTACCCCTCACAATAAACCTAACCATCACCCTAACACTAACTGTAACCCTCACTCTAAAGCTAACCCTAACTGTAAACCTCACCCTCACACTAAACCTCACCGTCACCCTACCCCTCACACAAACACTAACCCTCACACTGACCCTAACCGTCACACTAACCATTACCCTAACCCTCACCCTAATGCTAAACGTAACCCTAACCCTCACCCTCACCCTAACCTTAACCATAACTCTAACCCTAAACCTAATCCTAATTCTCACCCTCACCATAATCCTAAACCTAACCCTAAACCTCACCCTAAACCTAACCCTAACAATCACACTAAACCTTATCCTCACCCTAACCCTAACCCTGCCCCTCTGCCTAATGCCTACCCTAATCCTAACCCTAACTCTAATCCTTACCCTATCCCAAAACCTAACCCTAACCCTCACTGTCAGCCTAGTCCTCACCCTAACCCTAAACCTAACTCTAAACCTCACCCTCAACCTAAACCTAATGCTAAACCTAATCTTCACCCTCACCCTAACCCTCACCCTAACACTTACCCTCACCCTAAACCTAACCCTCACCCTCACCCTACAATTCACCCTAACCCTCACCCTCACCCTAAGCCTCACGCTAACCCTAATCCTAATCCTCACCCTAAACCTAATCCTAACACTAACATTAACCGTATTCCTAATGCTCACCCAAATCCTCAGGCCAACCCTAACCCTAACCCTACCCCTCACCCTCACCCTTACCCTCACCCTAACCCTTACCCTCACCCTAACACTAACCCTCACACTAACCCTAAATCTAACCCTAACCCTAACCTTAATCCTCAGCCTAACCCTCATCCTAACCCTAAACCTAACCCTAACCCTCACATTCACCCTAATCCTATCCCTAAACATCACCCTAATTCTAAACATCACCCTCACCCTCACTGTCATCCTCACCCTTAGCCTAACCCTAAACCTAAACCTAATCCTAACCCTCACCCTCACCCGCACACGAACCCTAACCCTAACCCTCACCCTCACCCTCAGTCTAACTCTAAACCAATACCTAACCCTCACCCTAACCCTAAACCTCTCCCTAACCCTCATCCTCAACATAAACCTCACCATAACCCTTACTCTCACCCTAACTCTAACCCTAATCCTCATACTAACCCTAACCCTAACCCTCACCCTAAACCTAAACGTAACCCTCAATCTCACCCTAACGCTAACCCTCACCCTCACCCTCACCCACAACTTAACCCTAACCCTAACCCTAATCCTAAACATGAACCTCAGCCTCACCCTGAAACTAACCCTAAATCTCACCTTCCCACCCTATACCTAACCCTCATCCTAACCTTAACCCTGACCCTAACACTCACCCTAACACATACCCTCAACATAATCCTAACCCTAACACTCATTCTAACCCTCACCCTAAACTTAACCCTCTCCCTAAACCTCACCCTCACCCTAAACCTAACCCTAACCTTTACCCTCACACTAACCCTAACCCTAACCCTACCCCTCACCGGAAACCTCAACCTAACACTAACCCTCAAACTAACCCTAACCCTAACCCTAACACTCACTCTCACCTTAGCCCTCATCCTAACCCTAATCCTAACACTAACCCTCAACCTAAACCTTACCCTCACGCTCACCCTAACCCTCACCCTCACCTTAACCCTCACTCTAATCCTAACCCTCATCCTAACCATAACCCTAATCCTAAACCCAACCCTCACCCTAAATTCCACCATAAACCTAAACCTAACCCTAACCCTAACAATAACAATAACGCTAAACCTCACCCTCACCATAAACTTAATGCTAACCCTAACCTTCAACGTTATCCTAACCCTCAACCTAAAATTTACCCTCACCCTAAACCTAATTCTCATCGTAATCCTAACAATAACCATAACCTTCATCCTAAACCTCACCCTAATCCTAAATCTAAACCCTAACCTCACCATCACCCTAACCCTAACACTCAACCTAATCCTAAACCTAAACCTAACCCTCACCCTAACCCTAACCCTAACCCTAATACTAACCCTAACCCTCACCCTCACACTATCCCTCACCCTAACCCTTACCCTCACCCTAATCCTAAACCTAACAATCACACTTAACCTAACCATCACCCTAACCCTACCCTACCCCTCTGCCTAATGTTCACCCTAACCCTAACCCTAACCCTAACCCTCAAACTAATCCTCATCTTATCCCTAAACCTAACCCTAACCCTCACCCTCAGCTTAGCTCTACCCTAAACCTAACCTTAACACTAACCCTCACCCTCACCCTAAACCTAATGCTAACCCTAACCTTCACCCTCACTCTAACCCTCACCCTAACCCTTACCCTCACCACAAACCTAACCCTCACCCTCAACCTGCAACTCACCCAAACCCTAACCCTCACCTTAAACCTCACCCTAACCCTGATCCTAACGCTCACCCTAACCCTAACCCTAACACTAACAGTAACCGTAATCCTAATGCTCACCTGAATCCTCATGCTATCCCTAAACCTAACCCTACCCCTCACCCTCACCCTTACCCTCACCCTAACCCTTACCCTCACCCTAACCCTAACCCTCAGAATAACCCTAACCCTCACCCTAACCCTAACCCTAACCCTCAGCCTAACCCTCATTCTAACGGTAAAACTAAACCTCACCCTCTCCCTCACCCTAACACTAACCATATACATCACCCTAATTCTCACTCTCACCCTCAGCCTTACTGTCATCCTCACCCTCAGCCTAACGCTAAGCCTAAACCTAATCCTAACCCTCACCCTCACCCTCAGTCTAACTCTAAACCAATACCTAACTCTCACCCCAACCTTAACCCTCTCCCTAACACTCACCCTCAACCTAAACCTCACCATAACCCTTACCCTCACCCTAAATCTAACCCTAATCCTCACACTAACCCTAACCCTAACCCTCACCCTAATCCTAACCCTAACCTTCACTCTCACCCTAACCCTAAACCTCACCCTCTCCCTCACCCACAGCCTAACCCTAACCCTAACCCTAATTCTAAACATGAACCTCACCCTCACCACGAACCTAACCATAAACCTCACCTTCCCACCCTATCCCTAACCCTCATCCTAACCCTAAACCTCACCCTAACACTCACCCTAACACAAACCCTCAACTTAATCCTAGCATCAACCCTCATTCTAAACCTCACCCTAGACCTAACCCTCTCCCTAAAACTCACCCTCACCCTAAACCTCACCCTAAACTTTACCCTCACCCTAACCCTAACCCTAGACCTACCCCTCAACCAAAACCTCACCCTAACCCTAACCCTCAACCTAACCCTAACCCTAACCCTAACCCTCACTCTCACCCTAGCCCTCATCCTAACCCTAACCCTCACCCTCATCCTAACCCTCACCCTCACCTTAACCCTCACTCTACCCCTAACCCTCATCCTAAACATAACCCTAACCCTAACCCCAACCTTCACCCTAAACCCCACCATAAGCCTAAACCTAACAATGACACTAACAGTAACAATAAACTTAACCCTCACCCTCACCCAAAACTTAATGCTAATCCTAAACTTCACCCTCACCCTAACCCTCACACTAAACGTTGCCCTCACCCTAAACCTAACCCTCACCCTCACTCTAATCCTAACCCCACCCCTCAGTCTAATACTCATCCTAAACCTAAACCTAAACCAAACCTCACCCTAACCATAAAGATCACCCTAAACCTAACCCTCACCCTCACACTCACCCTAATCCTAAACCTAATCCTAACACTAAACCTCACCCTCATCCTAACCCTAACCATAAACCTAACCCTCACCCTAACTCTAACCCTAAACCTAAATCTCACACTACCCCTAAACCTAAACCTAATGTTAACCCTAATGCTCACCCTTACCCGAACCCTCACCCTAATCCTAACCCTAAACCTCACCCTAATGCTAATCCTAAACCTAACGCTCACCCTAACCTTAACCCTCACCCTCAACCTAACCCTAACCCTAAACCTAAACCTAAACCTAATCCTCATTCTACTCCTAAATCTAACCACAAATTTCATCCTAACCCTCACCCTAATCCTGACCCTAAACCTTAACCTCATCATCACCCTAATGCTAACGCTCACTCTCACCCCAATCCTAAACCTAAACATAACCCTCACCCTAACCCTAATGCTAACCTTACCCTCACCCTCACCCTATCCCTCACCTAGCCCTTACCCTCACCCTAAACCTAAACCTAACAATCACGCTAAACCTAACCCTCACCCTAACCTTAACCCTAATCCTCTGCCTAATGCTCAACCTAACCTTAACCCTAACCCTAACCCTAATCCTCACCCTATCCCTAAACCTAACCCTAACTTTAAACGGCAGCCTAGCCGTCACCCTAACCCTAACCCTAACACTAACCCTCACCCTCACCCTAAATATAATGCTAACCCTAACCTTCACCCTCACCCTAACCCTTACCCTCACCCTAAACCTAACCCTCACCCTCACCCTACAACTCACCCATACCCTAACCCTCACCTTAAACCTCATCCTAACCCTAATCATAACGCTCACCCTAACCCTAACGGTAACACTAACACTAACCATAATCCTAATGGTCACCCGAATCCTCATGCTAACCCTAACTCTAACCCTACCCCTCAACCTCACCCTTACCCTCACCCTAAACCTTGCCTTCACCCTAAACATAACCCTCACACTAACCCTAACCTTCACCCTCACCTTAACCCTCACCCTCACCCTAAACCTAACCCTAACCCTAACCCTAACAATAACCCTAAACCGAACCCTCACTTAACCCTAAAACTAAACCCACCCCTCAGCCTAATCCTCAACCTAAACCTAACCTTAAACCTCACCCTAAGCCTAAACATCACCCTAACCCTCACCCTCACCCTCACCCTCAGCCTAACTGTAACCCTAACCCTAATCCTAACCCTTAACATCATCCTCACCCTCAACATCACCCTATCCCTAACCCTAACCCTCACCCTCACCCTCACCCTAACCCTAGCCCTATCCCTAACACGCACCCTAACCTTAACCCTCATCCTAACCCTCAACAAAACCCTTACCCTCACCCAAACCTAAACCGTAACCCTCACCCTAACCTTCACAGTAACCCTAAACTTATTCCTAAACCTCACCATAAACCTTACACTCACCCTAACACTTACCCTAATACTCACACTAACCCTAAACCTAACCCTAACCCTAACCATCACCCTAAACCTCACCCTCACCCTAACCCTATCCCTAAACCTCACGCTAAGCCTCACCCTCACCTTAACACTAATGCTAACCCTAACCCTCACCCTCACCCTAAATATCACCCTAACCCTAACCCTAATCCTAATCGTCCCCTTATCCCTAAACATAACCCTAATCCTCATTCTTAGCCTAGCCCCAAACTTAACCCTTATCCTAACACTCACCCTCACCTTAAACCTTATGCTAACCCTAAACTTCACCCTCACCCTAACCCACACCCTAACCCTTACCCAAAACATAAACCTAACACTCACCCTCACCCTAAAAGTCACCCTAACCCTAACTCTCGACCTAAAAGTCACCCTAACCCTAACCCTAAACTTCACCTAACTCTCACCCTAACCCTAACCCTAACACTAACCCTCAACCTAAACTTAACCCTCACCCTAACCTTAACCCTAACCCTCACCCTCACCCTCACCCTCACCCTATCCCTAATCCAAACCCTCACACTAACCCAAACCCTAACCCTAATGCTAACCCTTATGCCCACCCTTACCCTAACCCTCACCCCAACCTAACCCTAAGCCTCACCATAATGCTACCCCTAACCTTAAACCTCACCCTAACCCTAACCCTGACACTCACGCTAAACCTAACCCTAACCCTAAACCTAATCCTCACCCTAACCCTAACCTTAACCATAAACTTCAACCTAACCCTCACTCTAATCCTAACCCTAAACCCTACCAATACCATCAGCCTACCCCTAACCCTCACCCTCACCCTAATCCTAAACCTAAACCTAACCCTCACCCTAATCCTAACCCCAACCCTAATGCTAAACCTACCCCTCAACCTCAACCTATCCCACACCCTAACCCTTATCTTCACCCTAACCCTAAACCTAACAATCAAACTAAACTTAAACCTCACCCTAACCCTAACCCTACCCCTCTGCCTAATGCTCACCCTAAACCTAACCCGAAACCTAACCCTAATCCTCACCCTAGCCCTAAAGCTAACTGTACCCCTCAACCTCAGCCTAGCCCTCACCCTAACCCTAACCCTAACAGTAACCCTCACCCTCACCCTAAACCTAATGCTAACCCTAACCTTCACCCTCACAACCATCACCTTAACCCTTGCCCTCACCCTAAACCTAACCCTCACCCTCACCATACAAGTCACCATAACCCTAACCGTAACCCTAAACGTCACCCTAACCCTAACCCTAAACCTCACCCTAACCCTCACCCTAAACCCAAAAGTGACCCTCAACCGAACAATAACCTTCACCAAAACCTTAACCCTAACCCTAACCCTCACCCTCACCCTCACCCAAACTCTATCCCTAATCCTAACCCTCACTCTAAATCTAACCCGAACCCTGATGCTAACCCTTACGCTCCACCTTAACCTAACCCTCACCCTAACCTAAACCTAAGCCTCACCCTATGCTAAACTTAACCCTAACACTCACCCTAACCCTAACCCTCACACTCAGGCTAACCCTAACCCTAACCCTAAAACTAATCCTCACACTAATCCTAACCCTAACCATAACCTTCATCCTAACCCCCACGCTAATCCTAACCCTAAACCCTACGATCACTATCACCCTAAACCTAAGCCTCACACTCAACCTAATCATAAACCTAAACCTAACTCTCACCCTAACCCTAAATCTAACCCTAATGCTAACCCTAACCCTCACCCTCACCCTATCCCTCAACCTAACCCTTAACCTCACCCTAAACCTAAACATAACAATCACACTAAACCTAAACCTCAACCTAACCCTAAGCCTAGGCCTCTGCCTAATGCTCACCCTAACCCTAACCCTAATCCTCACCCTATCCCTAAACCTAAACCTAACCCTCACCCTCAGCCAAGCCCTCCCCCTAACACGAACCCTAACACTAACTCTCACCCTCACCCTAAACCTAATGCTAACCCTATCCTTCAACCTCACCCTAACCCTCACCCTAACCCTTACCCTCACATTAACCCTAACCCTCACCCTCACCCTACAGCTCTCCCTAATCCTAACCCTCACCCTAAACCTCCCCCTAACCCTAATCCTAACCCTCATGCTAACCCTTACCCTAAACCTAACCCTAACACTAACCGTAATCCGAATGCTCACCCGAATCCTCATGCTAACCCTAACCCTAATACTACCCCTCACCCTCACCCTAACCCTAGCCCTCACCCTAACCCTAACCCTCACAATAACCCTAACCCTCACCCTAACCCTAACCATCAGCCTAACACTCAACTTAATGGTAAACCTAACCCTAACCCTCACACTCACACTCACCCTAACACGAAACCTAAACGTCACCCTAATTCTAACCCTCACCCTCAGCCTTACCGTCATCCTCACCCTCAGCCTAAGCTTAAACCTAAACCTAACCCTCGCTCTCAACCTCAGCCTTACTCTACACCTATACCTAACCCTGACCCTAACCCTAACCCTCACAGTAAAACTCAACCTAACCCTCACCCTCAACTTAACCCTAACCCAAACCCTCAAGCTAACTCTCACCCTAAACCTAACCCTATCCCTAACCCTCACACTCACCATAAACCTAACCCTCACCCTCAACCTAACCCTAACACTAAACCTAACCCTCACCATAACACTAACACTAAAACTAGCCCTCACTCTAACCCTAACCCTCACCCTATACCTTACCTTAACTATAACCCTAAACCCTACCCTCACCCTAACCCTAACCCTAATCCTAATCCTCACACTAATCTTAAGTCTAAACCTAAACCTAACCCTAACCCTCACCTTCACCCTAACCCTCACCCTCACCCTAATCCTAACCCTAACCCTCACCCTAATTCTAATCCTAACCCTAACCAACTCGCACACCCTAACCCTAACACTAACCCGAACACTCACCCACACCCTAACCCTCACCCTCACCCTAAATATCACCCTAACCTTAACCCTCACCCTAACCCTCATACTAACCTCACACTAAGACTCACCCTAACCATCACTCTCACCCTAAGCCTAATCCTAAACCTAATGCTAATCCTAAACCTAACCCTCTCCCTCACCCTCACGCTAACCATAACGCTAACCCTAACCTTAAACCTCAGGCTCACTCTAAACCTTACCCTAACCCTAACCCTAAAAATGACCCTAAAACCTAACCCTAACCCTCACCCTCACCTTAACCTTAAACATAACCTTAACCATAACCCTAATGCTCACACTAACCCTAATCCTAACCATCACCTTCATCCTAACCCTCATCCTAATTCTAAACCTAAAGCCTAACCTCATCCTCAACCTAACCGTAACCCTCACCCTCACACTCACCCTAAACCTAATCCTAACACTAAACCTAACCCTCACCCTAACCCTAACCCTAAACCTAACCCTCACCCTAACCCTAACCCTAAACCTAAACCTCACACTAACCGTAACCCTCAACCTAATGTTAACCCTAACGCTCAACCTTACCCTAACCCTGACCCTAAACCTAACGCTAACCCTCACCCTAATGCTAACCCTAAACCTAACGCTCACCCTAACTCTAACCCTCACCCTCACCCTAACACTAACCCTAAACCTAAACCTAATCCTCACACTAACCCTAACCCTAACCATAACCTTCATCCTAACCCTCACCCTAAACCTAACCCTAAACCCTACCCTCATCATCATCCTAACCCTAACCCTCACCCTCACCCTAATCCTAAACCTAAACCTAATCCTCACCCTAACCCTACTCCTAATGCTAACCCTAACCCTCACCCTCACCCTATCCCTCACACTAACCCTTACCCTCACCCTAAACCTAAATCTAACAATGACACTAAACTTAACCCTCACCCTAACCCTAACCCTACACCTCTGCCTAATGCTCAACCTAACCCTAATCCTAACCCTAATCCTCACCCTATCCCTAAACCTAACCATAAACTTCACCCTCAGTCTAGCCCTTACCCTAACACTAACCCTCACCCTCACCCTAAACCTAATGCTAAACCTAACCTCCACCCTCACCCTAACCCTCACACTAACCCTTACTCTCACCCTAAACCTAACCCTCACCCTCACCCTACAACTCACCCTAACCCTAACCCGAACCCTAAACCTCACCCTAACCCTAATCCTAACCCTTAACCTAACCCTAAACTTAAACCTAACCCTAACACTAACACTAACCGTAATACTAATGCTCACCCGAATCCTCATGCTAACCCTAACCCTAAACCTACCCCTCACCCTCACCCTTCCCCTCACCCTAACCCTTCCCCTCACCCTAACACTAAACTTCACACCAACCCTAACCCTCACCCTAACCCTAAACCTACCCCTCTGCCTAATGCTCACCCTAACCCTAACCCTAACCCTAACCCTAATTCTCACCCTATCCCTAAACCTAACCCTAGCTCTCACCCTCAGCCTAGACCGCACCCTATCCCTAAACTTCACCCTGACCATAATCCTCACCCTAAGCTTACCCTCACCCTCAACCTAACTCTCACCCTCACCCTACAACTCACCCTAACCCTAACCGAACCCTAAACCTCACCCTAACCCTAGTCCTAACCCTCAACCTAACCCTCACCCTAGCCCTAACACTAACACTAACATAACCGTAATCCGAATGCTCCCCCGAATCCTCATGCTAACCCTAACCCTAAGCCTACCCCTCACCCTCACCCTTACCCTCACCCTAACCCTTAACCTCATGCTAACCCTAACCCTCACACTAACCCTAACCCTCACCCTAACCCTAAACCTAATCCTCAGCCTAACCCTCATCCTAACTGTAAACCTAACCCTAACCCTCACCTTCACCCTAACCCTAACCCTAAACGTCACCCTAATTCTCACCCTCAACCTCAGCCTTACTGTCATCCTCACCCTCAGCCTAACCCTAATCCTAAACCTAATCTTAACCCTCACCCTCACCCTCACCCTAACCCTCAACCTAACTCTCACCCTCACATTCAGCCTAACTGTATACCTAAACCTAACACTCACCCTAACCCTAACCCTCACCCTAAACCTCAACCGTACTCTCACATTAAACTTAACCTTAACCCAATCCCTCACCCTAAAACCTAACCATAACCCTAACCCTATCCCTAACCCTCACCCTCACCATAAACCTAACCCTCACCCTAACCCTAACTCTAAACCTAACCCTCACCCTAACACTCAACCTAACACTCACACTAAAACTATCCCTCACTCTCACCCAAACCCACACCCTAAACCTTACCCTAATTATAACTCTAAACCTCACCCTCACCCTAACCCTAATCCTAATCCTAATCCTCACACTAATCCTAAGCCTAAACCTAACCCTAACCCTAACCCTCACCCAAACCCTCACCCTCACCCTCACCCTAAGCCTAACTCTAACCCTCACCCTAATGCTAATACTAAACCTAACCTTAACCCTGACCCTCACCCTCAAACTCACCCTAACCATAGGCCTAAACCTAACCCTCACACTAACCTTAACCCTAATGCTAACCCTAACCCTCACCCTTAACCTAACCTTCACCCTAACCCTAACCCTAACCCTCACCCTAATACTAACCCTAAACTTAATTCTCACCCTAACACTAACCCTCACCCTCAGCACCACGATAACCCTAACCATCACCCACACCCTAATCCTAAACCTAAACCTAACCCTCACCCTAACCCTAACCCTAACCCTAATGCTAACCCTAACCCTCACCCTTACCCTATCCCTCACCCTAACCCTTACCCTCACCCTAATCCTAAACCTAATCATCACACTAAACTTAACCCTCACCCTCATCCTAACCTTAACCCTCAGCCTAATGCACAGCCTAACACTAACCCTAACCCTGATCCTCAACCTATCCCTAAACCTAACCCTAACCCTCCCCCTCAGCATTGCCCTCACCCTAACCCTAAACCTAACACTAACCATCACGCTCACCCTAAACCTGATGCTAACCCTAACCTTCACCCTCACCCTAACCCTCACACTCACCCTAACCCTCCCCCTCCCCCTAACACTCACGCTCACCCTAAATATCACCCTAACCATAACCATAACCCTAACCATAACCCTAACCTCACACTAAGCCTCACCCTCACTATCACCCTCACCATAAGCCTAACCCTAAACCTAATGCTAATCCTAAACCTAACCCACTCCCTCACCCTCAAGCTAACCCTAATGCTAACCCTAATCCTAAAAATAACCCTAACCATAACCATAACCATAACCCTCACCCTCACCTTAACCCTAACCCTAACCTTAACCATAACACTAATCCTCACAGTAAACCTAATCCTAACAATAATCTTCATCCTAACCCTCACCCTAATTCTAACCCTAAACCCTACCCTCACCCTCACCCTAACCCTAACCCAAAACCTCACGCTCACCCTCATTCTAAACCTAACCCTAAACCTAAAACTCACCCTCACCCTATTCCTCACCCTAACACTTACCTTCACCGTAAACCTAACCCTAAAATCCCACTAAACCTAAACCTCACCCTAACCCTAAAGCTAACCATTAGCCTAATGCACAATCTAACCATAACCATAACCCTAATCCTCACCCTATCCGTAAACCTAACCCTACCATCATCCTCAGCCTAGCCCTAACCCTAACCCTAACCCTAAACCTAAACCTAACCTTCACCCTCACCCTAAACCTCACCCTAACCCTTACCCTCACCATAAACCTAAACCTCACCCTCACCCTACAACTCACCCTAACCCTAATCCTCACCCTAAAAGTCAGCCTAACCCTAACCCTAACCCTCACCAATAACCTCACCCTAACCCTAACCCTAACCTTAATGCTAACCCTAATGCTCACCCTTACCCTAACCCTCACCCTAATGCTCACCCTAACCCTAACCCTCACCCTAACCCTAACCCTAACCTTAAACCAACCCTAAACCTAATCTTCACACTAACACTAACCCTAACCATAACCTTCATCCTAAACCTCATACTAATCCTAACCCTAAACCCTACCCTCACCATCATCCTAATCCTAACTCTCACCCTCACCCTAACCCTAATCCTAAACCTAACCCTAACCCTAAACCTCACCCTTACATTATCCCTCACCGTAACACTTACCCTGCCAATAACCCTAACCTTAACAATCACACTAAACCTAATCCTCAACCTAAACCTAACCCTACCCCTCAGCCTAACACTCACTCTAACCATAACCCTAAACCAATCCTCAGCCTATCCCTAAACCTACCCCTAACCCTCATCCTCAGCCTAGCCCTAACCCTAACCCTAACCCCAACCGTAACCCTCACCCACAACCTAAACCTAATGCAAACACTAACCTTCAACCTCACCCTAACCCTTCCCCTCACCCTAAACCTATCTCTCACCCTCACCATACACCTCACCCTAATCCTAACCCTAAGCCTAAACTTCACCCTAACCCTAATCCTAACCCTCACCCTAACCCTCACTCTAAACCTAATCCTAACACTAACATTAACAGTAATCCTAATGCTCACCTGAAACCTCAGGCCAAACCTAACCCTATCCCTACCCCTCACCCGCCCCCTTACCCTCACACTAACCCTTACCCGAACCCTAAACCTAACCCTAACCCGAACCCTCACCCTAACACTAATCCTAACACCACCCCTCAGCCTAAACCTCATCCTAAAACTATACCTAAACCAAACCTCACCCTAACCCTAAAGATCACCATAAACCTAACACTCACCCTCTGTCTCCCCCTCAGCCTAACCCAAACCCTAACCCTCAGCCTAACGTTAACCCTCACCCTAACCCTCACCTTAACACATACCCTCACCCTTACCCTAAATCTAACCCTAACCCTAACCCTGACCCTATGCCTCACCCTCACCATCACCCTCACTCTAAGCCTAACACTAAACCTAACACTAATGCTAAACCTAACCCTCTCCCTCACCCTCACGCTAACCCTAATGCTAACCCTAACATTAACCCTCACCCTAAACCTCACCCTCAACATAACCCTAACCAAAACACTCACCCTAATGCTAACCCTAACACTCATCCTCACCCTAACCCTTACTGTCACCCTAACCCTCACCCAAACCCTAACCTTCACACTCACACTAACCGTCACCCTAACCCTAACCATAACCCTGATCCTAATGCTAACCCTAACCCTAACCCTCTCCCTAACCCTAACCCTCACACTCACCCTAACCCGAAACCTAATCCTCACACTAACCCTAACCCTAACCATAACCTTCATCCTACAACTCACACTAATCCTAACCCTAAACCCTACCCTCAACATCACCCAAAGCCTAACTATCACCCTCACCCTAATCCTAAACCTAACCCTCACCCTGACCCTAACGCTAACCATCAGCCTAATGGGCACTCTAACCATAACCATAACCCTAATCCTCACCCTATCCCTAAACCTCACCCTAACCCTAATCCTAACCCTGACCCTAACCGTCACCCTAAACCTAATCCTAACACTAACACTAACAGTAATCCTAAAGCTCAACAGAATCCTCAGGCCAACCCTAACCCTAACTTACCCCTCCCCCTCCCCCTTACCCTCACCCTAACCCTTACCCTCACCTGAACCCTAACCCTAAACCTAACCCTAACCCTAACCCTCACCCTAACCCTAATCCTAAACCCATCCCTCAGCCTAATCCTCATCCTAAA
Source organism: Dipodomys merriami (assembly GCF_024711535.1). Classification (NCBI taxonomy): domain Eukaryota; kingdom Metazoa; phylum Chordata; class Mammalia; order Rodentia; family Heteromyidae; genus Dipodomys; species Dipodomys merriami. The sequence continues at coordinate 161,272 of NW_027202707.1, forward strand.
CCTAAACCTAAACCAAACCTCACCCTAAACCTAAAGATCACCCTAAACCTAACCCTCCCCCTCCCCCATCCCCTCAGCCTAACCCTTATCCTAACCCTAACCCTCACGCTAACGTTAACCCTCACCCTAAGCCTCACCCTAAAACAAACCCTCAACCTAACCCTAACCCTAACCTAACACTAACCCTAAAGCTCAAACTTACCCTAACCCTCACCCGAATCCTTAACCTCACCCGAAACCCAACACTAAACCTAACCCTCACACTAAACCTAATCCTCACCCTCACCATAACACTAACCCTAACAATAACCCTGAACCTAACCCTAAACCTAAACCTCACCCTCATCCTAACACTAGCCCTAACCCTAACAATAACCCTATTCCTAACCCTAATCCTAACCCTCACCCTCACCTCACCCTAACCCTAACCCTAACCCTAACCGTAACCCTAACCCTCACACTAACCCTAACCTAAACCTTACCCTCACCCTAACCCTAACCCAAAGCCTACCCCTAACCCTAACCCTCACCCTAACCCTAATCCTTAACCCACCCTTCAGCCTAATCCTCCTCCTAAACCTAAACCTAAACCTAAACCTCACCCTAAACCTCAAGATCACCCTAACCCTAAACCTCAAACTCACCCTCACCCTCAGCGTAACCCTAACCCTAAACCTCACCCTAAACTTAACCCTCACCCTAACACATGCCCTAATCCTAACAATAATCCTCACAGTCATCCTAACCCTAACCCTTAACTTAACCCTCACCCTAAACCTCACCCTCAACATTACCCTAACCCTAACCCTCACCCTAATGCTAACCCTAACCCTAACCCTCAACCTCACCCTAACCCTCACCTTCACCCTAACCCTCACCCAAACCCTAACCTTCACACTCACCATAACCCTCACTCTAAACCTAACCCTAATCCTCACCCTAATGCTAATCCTAACCCTAACCCTCACCCTAATGCTAACCTTCACCCCAACCCTAACCCTAACCATAACCCCAAACCTAATCCTCACACTAACCCTAAACCTAAACATATCCTTCAGCCTAAAACAAACACTAAACCTAACCGTAAACCCTACCCACACTATCACCCTAACCCTAACTCTCACCCTAACACTTACCCCGACGCTAACCCAAAACCTAACAATCACACTAAACCTAACCCTCACCCTAAACCTAACCTTAACCCTCTGCCTAATGCTCACACTAACCCTAACTCTAACCCTAAACCTCACCCTATCCCAAAACCTAACCCTAACCCTCAGCCTCATCCTAGCCCTCACCCTAACCCTAACCGTAACACTAACCTTCACCCTCACCCTAAACCTAGTGCTAACCCTAACTTTCACCCTCATCCTAACCCTCACACTAACCCTTACGCTCATCATAAACCTAACCCTCACCCTCACCCTTAAACTCATCCTAAACCTAACCCTCACCCTAAACTTCACCTTAACCCTCACCCTAAACCTAATTCTAACACTAACACTAACCATAATCCTAATGCTCACTGGAATCCTCAGGCCAAACCTAACCCTAACCCTCACCCTTTCCCTCACCCTAACCCTTACAATCACCCAAACCCTAACCCTCACACCAACCCTAACTCTCACATTAACCCTAACCCTCATCCTAACTCTAAACGTAACGCTAACCCTCACCCTAACACTAACAATAACCCTAACGCTCAGCCTCACCCTAAACCTAATGCTAACCCTAACTTTCACCCTCACGCTAACCCTCACACTAAACCTTACCCTCACCCTAAAACTAACCCTAACCCTCACCCCAACCCTAACCCTAAATTTAACCATAACCCTAATCCTTCCACTAACCCTAACCCTAACCCTAACGTTCATCCTAACTCTCACCCTAATTATAACCCTAAACCCTACCCTCACCATCAACCTAACCCTAACACTCACCCTAATCCTAAACCTAACCCTAACACTAAACCTAACCCTGATCCTAACCCTAACCATAATCCTAACCCTCACCCTAACCCTAAACCTAACCCTCACACTAAACCTAACCCTAACCCTAATGCTAATGCTAACTCTCACCCTTACCCTAAACCTCATCCTAACACTAACCCTAACCATCACCCTAATGCTAACCCTAAACATAACACTCACCCTAACCCTAACACTCACCCTCACCCTAACCCTAACCTAAACCTAACCCAAAACCTAATCCTCACACTAACTCTAACACTCACAATAACCTTCATGCTAACACTCACCGTAATCCTAACCCTAAACCCTACCCTCACCATCACCCTAACCCTAACCCTCACTCTCACCCTAAACCTAAACCTAAACCTAACCCTCACCCTAACCATAACCCTAACACTAATGCTAACCCTAACCCTCATCCTCACCCTATCTTTCACCCTAACCCTTACCCTCACCCTAACCCTAAACTTAACAATCACACTAAACCTAACCCTCACCCTAAACCTAACCCTACGCCTCTGCCTAATGCTCACACTAACCCTAACCCTAACCCTAACCCTAACCCTAACCCAAAAACTAAACTTCACCCTAATTCTAACCCTCACCCTCACCCTCAACATCATCCTCACCCTCAGCCTAACCCTAAACCTAAACATAATCCTAACCATCTCCCTCACCTTAAACTTAAACTTAACCCTAATCCTCACCCTCACCCTCAGCCTAACTCTAAACCTATACTTCACCCTGACCCTACCCCTACTCCTACCCCTAACCCTAACCCTCACCCTCACCAAAAACCTAACCCTCACTCTCACCTTAACCCTAACACTAAACCTAACCATAAACCTAACCCTCACCCTAACCCTAACCCACATCCTCACGCTAACACTAACCCTAAACCTAATCCTCACACTAACCCTAACCTTAACCATAACCTTCATCCTAAAACTCACACTTAACATAACCCTAAACCCTAACCCTCAACCTCACCCTAAACCTAATGCTAACACTAAACCTCACCCGCACCCTAACCCTCACTCTAACCCTATCCCTAACCCTCAACCTAACCCTCACCCTCACCTTAACCCTCAACCTAACCCTCAACCTAATTCTAATCCTAACCCTAACCCTCACACCACACCCTAAACCTTACCATCACCCTAACCCACACCCACACCCTAACCCTCACACTCACCCTAACCCTTACCTTCACCCTAAACCTCAACCTCACCCTAAATATCACCCTAACCCTAACCCTAACTCTAACCCTAACCCTAACCTCACACTAAGCCTCACCCTCACCATCACCCTCACCCTAAGCCTAACCCTAAACCTAACGCTAATCTTAAACCTAACCCTCTCCCTCAAACTCAGGCTAACCTTAACGCTAACCCTAACCCTAAAGCTCAACATCACTTTGACCCTAACCCTAACCCTCACCCTCACCCTAAACCTAACCCTAACCCTAAAGCTCAACATCACCTTGACCCTAACCCTAACCCTCACCCTCACCCTAAACCTAACCCTAACCCTAAACCCTACCCTCACCCTCACTCTAACCCTAACCCACACCCTCACCCTCACCTTAATCCTAAACCTAAAGCAAAGCCTAAAACTCACACTTACCCTATCACTCACCCTAACCCTGACCCTCAACCTAACCATAACCCTAACAATCACACTAAACCTAACCCTCACACTAACCCTAACCCTACCCCTCAGCCTAACGCTCACTCTAACCATAACCCTAACCCTAATCGTCAACCTATCCCTAAACCTAACCCTAACTCTCATCCTCAGCCTAGACCTAAACCTAACACTACCCCTAATCCTCACCCTCATCCTAAACCTAATGCTAACCCTAAATTTCACCCTCACCCTAACCCTAACCCTCACCTTAATGCTAACCCTAACCCTAACCCTCACCCTAACCCTAACCCTCACACTCACCCTAACCCTAAACCTAATCATCACACTAACCCTAACCCTAACTATAACCTTCATGATAAACTCACACTAATCCTAACCCTAAACCCTAACCCTCACCCTTACCCTAAACCTAATGCTAACCCTAAGCCTCAACCTCACACTAACCCTCACTCTAACCCTTACGCTCACCCTAAACCTAACCCTCACCCACATCCTACAACTCACCCTAAACCTAAACCTCACCCTAAACCTCAACCTAACCCTTATGCTAACCCTAAACCTAACCCTAAACCTAACACCACCCCTCAGCCTAATCCTCATCCTAAACCCAAACCTAAACGTAAACCTCACCCTAACACTAAAGATCACCCTTACCCTAACCCTCACCCTCACCCTCACCCTCAGCCTAACTGTAACCCTAACCCTAACCCTCACCCTAACGTTAACCCTCACCCTATCCCTCACCCTAACACATACCCTCACCCTAATCCTAACCCTAACCCACACCTTAACCCTCAACTTGACCCTAAAAATCTCCCTAAACCTCACTCTCACCCTAAAACTCACCATAAACCTCAACCTCACCCTTAGCCTAACCCTAACCCTATCGATAATCCTCACACTAACCCTAACCCTAACCCTAACCCTAACCCTAACCCTAAACCTGACCCTATGCCTCACCCTCACCATCACCCTCACCCTAAGCCTAACCCTAAACCTAACACTAATGCTAAACATAACACTTTCCCTCACCCTCATGCTAACCCTAATGCAAACCCTAAACTTAACCCTCACCCTAAACCTCAAAATCAACATAACCTTAACCCTATCCCTCACCCTAATGCTAACCCTAACCCCAACCCTCACCCTCACACTAACCCTCACCCTCACCCTAACCCTCATCCAAACCCTAACCCTCGCAGTCACCCTAACCCTAACCCTAACCCTCATCCTAATGCTAACCCTAACCATAACCCTAAACCTAAACCTAAACAGTAAAACCTACCATAACCATAACCCTAACCATAACCTGCATCCTGAAACTCACACTAATCCAAACCCTAAACCCTACCCTCACCATCACCCTAAACCTAAATCTCACCATCACCCCAATCCCAAACCTAACCCTAACCCTCACCGTAACCCTAACCCTAATGCTAACCCTAACCCTCACCCTCACCCTATCCCACAACCTAACCCTTTCCCTCACCCTAACCCTAAACCTAACAATCACACTAAACCTAACACTCACCCTAACCCTAATCCTACCCCTCTGCCTAATGCTCACCCTACCCCTAACCCTAACCCTAACCCTAATCCTCACCCTATCCCAAAACCTAAACCTAACCCTCACCTGCAGCTTAGAGCTCACCCTAAAACTAACCCTAACACTAACCCTCACCCTCACCCTAAAACTAGTGATAACCCTCACCTTCACCCTCACCCTAACCCTCACCATAACCCTTACCCTCAAACTAAACCTAACCCTCACCCTCACCCTACAATTCACCCTAACCCTAACCCTCATCCTAAACCTCACCCTAACCCTAATCCTAAACCTCACCCTAAACCTAATCCTAACACAAACACTAAATGCTCTCCCGAATCCTCAGGCCAACCCTAACCCTAACGCTACCCCTCACCCTCACCCTTTCCCTCCCCTAACCCTTACCCTCAACCTAGCCCTACCCCTCACACAAACCCTACCCCTCACCCTAACCCTAACCCTAACCCTCTGCCTAACCCTCATCCTAACCCTAAACGTAACCCTAACCCTCACCCTTACCCTAACCCTCAACCTCACCCTAACCCTAACCCTAAACATCACCCTAATTCTAAACCTCACCCTCACAGTCACCTTCATCCTCACCCTCAGACTAACCCTAACCCTAACCCTAATCCTAACCCTCACCCTCACCCACAAACTAACCCTAATCCTAACCCTCACCCTCACCCTCAGCCTAACTCTAAACCTATAACTAACCCTCACCCTAAACCTAATCCTCTCCCTAACCATCAGCCTCACCCTAAACCTCAACATAACCCTTACCCTCACCCGAACTCTAACCATAATCCTCACACTAACCATAACCCTAAACCTCACCCTAAAACTAACCCTCATCCTCACTCTCACCCTAACCCTAACCCTCACCCTCACCCTTACACAAACCCTAACCCTAATCCTAAACCTGAACCTCACCCTCAACCAGAAGCTAACCCTAAACCTAACCCTCACCCTCAACGTCACCCTAACCCTAAATCTAACCCTATCCCTAACACTCATCCTAACCCTAACCCTCACCCTAACCCTCACCCTAACACATACCCTCACCCTAACCCTAACCCTAAGCCTCACCCTAACCCTAACCTTAACCTTCAACCTCTCCCTAAATCTCACTCTCACCCTAAACCTCACGCTAAACCTTACCATCACCCTAACACTAAACCTAACCCTAACGCTAATCCTCACCCTAACCATAACGCTAAAGCTAACCCTCAATCTAACACATACCCTCATCCTATTCCTAAACCTCACCCTAAAACTCACCCTCACCCTAAACCTCACCCTAACCCTTACCCTCACCCTAACTTTCACCCTAAACCTACCCCTCACCTGAAACCTCAACCTAACCCCAACACTAACCATAACCCTAACCCTCACCCTCTCCCTAGCCCTCATCCTAAACCTAATCCTAACCCTAACCCTCACCCTCACACTAACCCTCACCCTCAATCTAAACGTCAATCTAACCCTAAACCTCATCCTAACAGTAAACCTCACCCTAACCCCAACCCTCATCCTAAACCCCACCATAACCCTAAACCTAACCCTAACCCTCACCCTAACACTCACAATAACCCTAACCCTAACCCTTACCCTCACCTTAACCCTCACTCTAACCCTTACCTCATGCTCACCCAACCCTCACACTAACGCTAAACCTCAACCTAACCCTAAACCTAACCCTCACCCACACCATAACCCTAACCCTAAACCTCATCTTCACTCTCTCCCTTACCCTAAACCTAAGCCTCACCCTCAACCCCACCCTCACCATAACCCTCACCCTCACTCTCACCTTACCCTAAACCGAACCCTAAGACTCAACCTAACCATAACCCTAAACCTAACTCTCAGCCTAACCGTAACCCTAACCCTAATGCTAACCCTAATGCTCACCCTTACCCTAACCCTCACCCTAACCCCAACCCGCACCCTAACCCTAAACCTTAACCTAACTCTCACACTAAAACTAACCCTCACCATAACCCTAACCATAATGCTAACAATACCCCTAAACTTACCCTCACCCTTACCTGAACCCTAACCCTAACCCTAAAAATAACCCTATCCTTAACCCTAATCCTAACCCTCATCCTCACCCTCACCCTCACCCTAAACCTAAACCTAACCCTCACCCTAACAATAACCCTAAACCTAACCCTCACCTTAACCCTGAACCTAAACCCACCCCTCAGCCTAATCCTCAACCTAAACCTAAACCTAAACCTCACCCTAACCCTAAACATCACACTAAACCTAATCCTCACCCTCACGCTCAGCCTAACCATAACCCTAACCCTAATCCCAACCCGGAACATCATCCTCACCCACACCCTAACCCTAACCCTAACACTCACCCTCACCCTAACCCTAACCCTCACCCTATCCCTAACACTCACCCTAACCTTAACCCTCATCCTAACCCTCGCCATAACACATTCCCTCACGCTAACCCAAACCCTAACCCACACTAACCTTCACAGTAACCCTAAACCTCTTCCTAAACCTCAATCTAAACCTTACCCTCATCCTAACACTAACCCTAATCCTCCCACTAACCCTAAACCTAACCCGAACCCTAAACCTCACCCTCAACCTAACCCTAACCCTAACCCTCACCCTAAGCCTCACCCTCACCTTAACACTAATGCTAACCCTAATCTTCAACCTCACACTAAACCTCACGCTAAAACTTATGCTCACTTTAAACCTAAACCTCACCCTCAACCTAACCCTCACCCTAACCCTGTCCCTCACCTTAAACCTCACCATAACCCTAACCCTAACCCTACCCTTCACCCTAACCCTTACCCTAACCCTAAACATAACCCTAACACTAAACCTAACACTTACCGTCTCCCTAACCCTCAACCAAACGCTAACTCTCACCCTCACCCTAACCCTCCCCGTCACCCTAACCCTCACTCACACACTAACCCTCACACTCACCCTAAACCTCACCCTCAACCTCACCCTAAATATCACACTAACCCTAACCCTCACCTTCACCCTAACACAAAACCTCAGCCTAAGCCTCACACACACCATCACCCTCACCCTCAGCCTAACCCTAAACCTAACGCTAACCCTAACCCTAATCCTCACCCTTACCCTAAACCTACCCCTCAGCCTAATCCTCATCCTAACCCTAAACCTAAACAAAACCCTCCACATTAACCCTAAATGTCACCCTAACCCTAAACCTCACCCTCACTAACCCTTACCCTCACCCTAACCCTAACCCTAATCCTCACACCAAACCTAACTCTAAACCTAACCTTCACCCTAACCCTTACCCTCACTCTAACCCTAACCCTCACCCTAAAGCTAAACGTAACCCTAACACTCACCGTTAACCTAACCCTCACCGTCACCCTAAACCTAACCCTCATCCTCACCCTAGGCCACATCCTAACCCTAATCCTAACCCGAACCCTCACCTTAACCCTAACCCTCACCCTCAACCTAACCCTCACCCTCACCCTAAATATCACACTAACCCTAACCCTCACCCTCATCCTAACACAAAACCTCAGCCTAAGCCTCACACGCACTATCACCCTCACCCTCAGCCTAAACCTAAACCTAACGCTAACCCTAACCCTAACCCTAACCCTAAACCTAACCCTCACCCTAACCTTACCCTTAACCCTAACCCTAACAATAATCCTATCCCTAACACTAATCCTAACCCTCATCCTCACCCTCACCCTCACCCTAAACCTAACCCTAACCCTACCCCTAACCCTAACCCAAACAATAACCATAACCTAACCCTCAGCTTAACCCTAAAAATAAACCCACCCCTCAGCCTAATCCTCAACCTAAACCTAAACCTAAAACTCACCCTAACCCTAAACATCACCCTAATCCTAACCCTCATCCTCACACTCACGCTCAGCCTAACCGTAACTCTAACACTCCTCCTAACCCTGAACATCATCCTCACCCTCACCCTAAACCTAACCCTCACCCTCACCCTCACCCTAACCCTAACACTCACCCTATCCCTAACACACACCCTAACCTTAACCCTCATCCTAACCCTCGCCATAACACATACTCTCACCCTAACCCAAACACTAACACTCACCCTAACCTTCACAGTAACCCTAAACCTCTTCCTAAACCTCACACTAAACCTTACCCTCACCCTAACACTAACCCTAATCCTCACACTAACCCTAACCCTAACCCTAACCCTAACCCTCACCCTAAACCTCACCCTAACCCTCAATCTAACACATACCCTCATCCTAATCCTAAACCTCACCCTAAAACTAAACCTCACTCTAAACCTCACCCTAACACTAACCCTAAACCTACTCCTCACCGAATCCTCACCCTAAATCTCACCCTAACCGTAACTCAAACCCTCAACCTCACCCTTGCCCATATCCTAAACCTAATCCTAACCCTAACCTGCACCCTCACACTAACACTAACCTTCACCCTAAACCTCAATCTAACCCTCAACCTCATCATAACCATAAACCTAACCCTAACCCAACCCTCATCCTAACCCCCATCATAACCCTAAACCTAACCCTAACCCTCATCCTCACACTCACAATAACCCCAACCCTCAGCCTCACCCTAAGCCTCATCCTAAACCTTATCCTTACCGTCACCATACCCCTCACATTAACCCTAACACTCACCCTAACCCTATCCCTATCCCTAATACTCACACTAACCCTAAACCTAACCCTAACACTCACACTAACCCTCACCATAACCCTAACCCTAATCCTAACTCTCACCCTCACCTTAACCCTCACTCTAACCCTTACCTCACGCTCACCTAACCCTCACACTAACGCTAAACCTCAACCTAACCCTATCCCTAACCCTCACCCTCACCATAACCCTAACCCTAAACCTCATCTTCACTCTCTCCCTTACCCTAACCCTAATCCTCACCCTAAACCCCACCCTCACCCTAACCCTCACCCTCACTCTCACCCTAAC